>NW_018403774.1:169193-263813 GCF_002113885.1 Mizuhopecten yessoensis | reverse complement strand
TGGTACACCTGATGGTACACCTGGTGGTACACCTGATGGTACACCTGATGTCACACCTGATGGTACACCTGACGTTACACCTGATGGTACACCTGATGGTACACCTGATGGTACACCTGATGGTACACCTGATGGTACACCTGATGGTACACCTGATGTCACACCTGATGGTACACCTGATAGTATACCTGGTGGTACACCTGGTGGTTCACCTGATGGTACACCTGATGGTACACCTGATGGTACACCTGATGTCACACCTGATGGTACACCTGATGGTACACCTGATGTCACACCTGATGGTACACCTGATGGTACACCTGGTGGTACACCTGGTGGTACACCTGATGGTACACCTGATGGTACACCTGATGGTACAACTGATGTTACACCTGAGGTTACACCTGATGGTTCACCTGATGGTACACCTGGTGGTACACCTGGTGGTACACCTGGTGGTACACCTGATGGTACACCTGATGGTACACCTAGTGGTACACCTGATGGTCCACCTGATGGTACACCTGATGTTACACCTGATGGTACACCTGGTCATTTTTGGACATTGAGCTAACGGTGATATTGTGCCAGATGCATGTGGAAATGTTAAGAGGTGTTCATGTACATGCATGTACCCTCACTTAACCAAACTAATCTGTCCAATACAAGTCACTCACTGCTCACTAGTATACATTTACAATGTGGGCAATGTTTTGGAAGATCTTTCCATGTACAACGTTTATTAGAAGATAATACATGGTTCTTAAAGAATGAAAATTGTCATTATATCATAAATGTGTTAGAATAAATTATACATCATTCATCTCTCAGTCGAATTGTAGACATGTGTTTATACCAGACATTAACAGAAGATTACTAGATTTGGTCTGGAGCATTGTAGGACCAAGGGAATTCAATTTTGTATAAATCTTTTTCCTGTCCTTGGGGCATCCTTCTCGTAAGGTGGCAGAGGAATGGGCCCAACAGGGGAATAGAGGTAAATAATTAAAATCCTTCTACTTCTTTACAAGTAAAGGGATTTTAACCAAAGTGGTCTAAAGATTTGTTGGGCCAAGGGGACTCAATGTTGTATCAACGGAGGTCTAAACTCTCAGAAAGTAAAGGGCAGGGCCTAACAGGAAAAGTAGAAATAAACTTTTAAAATTGTTCTTCTTTGATACAAATGAAAGGACTTGAACAAGACTTTATTTGGAGCATCATTGTGGCAAAGGGACACAAGTTAGTATAAAAGGAAGGTGTGGCACCGAGGGGCACAAGGAGAAAGATAGGTAAATATTTCAGATTTAAAAACCTTCTCCTCCTGTATAGATAAAGGAAATTTACCCAATGAACTAAAGCATCGTTTTAGCAAGAGTATTCAATTAAATGATGTATAAACAGAGAACCCCCCCCACACACACACACACACACCTATGGAAGCAAAGATCTCCATCCTTTAAGAACGGAACATACCTAATTCCTAAGGAATTAGAGCTATGTACCAGGGTTGCCCTAGTGGTTAAAACCCAGCCCTATATTATATGGATCTCAACTGTTTACTTTCAAAACGTACTTGGCCATGGACTGTTAGAATCAATTGATGTCAAAGAAGAGAGTAGCTCCCCTGAGGGGTGAGGGTCAATGCTGAAATAAGGAAAATTATGTATTTATCCATCAACTCATTTTGATCAATTGATATTATTTGAATCAAATTTGACATGAAGCATCCTGCACTTACCAGAAGGGTGTTGTCCCCCTTGGTACTGCAGATCTCAAAATGGGGAGCTTTTCTGGTGATGTGAGGCAGGGCTTGAAATGGGGAATTGTTTCGATATTAAAAAGGCAGAGATAAAAGTAGAGAATTTTTGTAAAAAATCTATTAAGGAAAATATTTCTCCATGTACATTTTGCCAAATATCTAGGTGAGCAATACAGGCCCTCTCAACTTTTCTTTTTTCATAGAGGTGAAAATTGTTTAAATTGGTGGTTACAAAAGTGAGTAATTCATTCACAATCTCAAAAAAGGAGATTAGCTAAAAGCTGTATATAGGAAAAGCTAATGAAACTCTTCCACATATTTAACCAGGATATTGCTATAAATATACATATCACATAGTTAAATTAATCATATTTTCTTGTGACAAAATTTGACAAGATTTCACAAATTGATGGCTAAAAGTAACATTGCCAGTTCTTACAAAATATTAATAACATTTGACACTTTCATACAAGTTAGACAAACACTCTTGACTTGACATATTGTGACATTTTTAAAAACTAATATCATTGCATCAATTTGTATAGCATCAATTTCAAATCATCTTTTTTTTCTGTCAGTAATCTTTCTTTTGGACGTTTCATTTGAATGTATTGTTTAATATTAGATGAAATTTTCATTATGGCAGTTATTTACATGGATGAGTTATTTTATTGTCTGTAGAGACGATAGATGGGCCTGATAGACACATGTGCTCCCCGTCCTCGGAGAATTACACTTTTTCAGAGATGATAATCAAACGAGTGAGTCCTGTCATATTTTATGGTTTCTAACTGAACTAGATTAGCGATAGATTGGTATCGCCTATCAATATGTCAGGTTGGTGTGTGTTCTGTGTGCTTCGCGATGTAACAGCTATCCCGGATGAAACTTTACATCGTGAACAACTCACCACTTTCTTTACCTTTGTTTCGCTGGTACTGACTTTAGATTCCAGGTTGGAAAACCTTGACTGCTAGCTCCCTATTAGGACCTATTCCTCATGCTTGTTTTGGTAGTTTTTACTCTAAATGTCAGTCTATTTGATAGCAGGTCAATTTGTCTTGACACAGATTTGCTAGCTAAGGAGTAAGCCCTTCAAAGCAATAGGGGCTTGAAAGATACATCATGACTTTTTCTCAGGGACAGAGACCCCGGGCCTTGTAGAGTCGACAGAACACCTCTGTAACTGTCACTCAGATGAATGCGTGTGAGGGAGATCTGGTGTTCTTTCAGATTACCATGGGATAGCTTTAAACCTTTAACATGTTCAGCAGAAAGACTTATTACCTAAAAGCGAGGTCAAATCTTGTACAGCTGCTTTTGTATTCACTCAGTATCATTTCTTCTTCAGTTGTTTTCTGTAGGTCCGACCAGTTGGAGCTTTGGTGTATGTCATTCTCGGTGATCCTTTCAAATTTATCATTTCTTTTATCAACAGATATTTTCTTCTGTAAATAACCAGGTCTAATTTTTACATGAAACGTGACCGTGACCTCAAATGTGCATGACATACATACGGCCATTGTTATACATGGTGAAGCTATCAAGTTACGAAGCATGCTCCTAGAAATCTGTCTTCTCTAGTCCTCGTGAGCAATTTGTAAGAGAGAATCCTCACTGTAGATCTGTACGATTTGCACATACCTGAGCCTTGTTGTGTGAATGTATCTGTACTCCACTGTGACAGAAAGGTTGTTTTTTCTCCGTCATCATACCCAGATCTTTTGCAGTGTAGTTGTTGGCTGATTTCTGTCCTGATGTGGCTGTGTGAACGTTGTTAACACAACTGATGACCATCTGATACGTAGGCAACACAAACAGTCTTCAAAATACCATTTGTTCAGAAAGAAAACCTTATATCCAATATAAAGTTTTGTTTCCTTAATTTTTTATTTGAGTTTTTAAAAAATGAAACCATAAAAATTACCTGGTTTAATTTTTCAACAAAATATCTTACAATGATAGATTTTGTCGTTGTGTGTGTTGACACTGGGTAGATTTTGTCGTTGTGTGTGTTGACACTGGTAGATTTTGTCGTTGTGTGTGTTGACACTGGTAGATTTTTGTCCTTGTGTGTGTTCAAAGTGGAAGATTTTGTCATTGTGTGTGTTGACACTGGTAGATTTTGTCCTTGTGTGTGGTCAAAGTGGAAGATTTTGTCCCTGTGTGTGGACACAGGTAAATGTCGTCCTTGTGTTAACACATTTTTTCCATTTGTAGTTAAATAAAAATTAAAATAAATCATTTCGAAATCTTTAGTGGAAATAAATCTGTCCAGATATTTAGAATTCGTAGTAGATTTCAATAATGTACATCAAAGAGAGTAAAATCTATGTAGGCCAACAAAGGTTAATATCTGTAGCGATCTGTAAAATTGTCCCTGGGGGAACAGTCCAGGACTTGATGTCCCTGAAAGGTATGTGAGTGACTGACCACACAGCAGACTGTGGTCAAGGAAGGGTGAGGGTCAAGTTGTAAACCTTGTCTTCTGTAGTACACAGCAACTCGGTCACAAAAAACACTTTTACCTGCACAACTTCCATATATAAGATGTACACAAGAATCTCATCACAAAATCAGTTTTTTTTTTACCTTTCTTCTAAACATGGTAATTATGATAGAAATTCTTCAAAGGGGGAAACTTGTCCATCAATTCGTTTAATTTCAAACTGAAATTGTGGTAAGAGAGTGAGAAATTACTAAAAAGGAAACTGATTTCATGCAACATTTGGAAACCGATTTAAAATTTAAAAAAAACAGAAGATTAGACAGCTATTATAACCATGTCAGTGAATTTGTCATATTTTGATTGATTGATGTAATTATTGAAATGAGAAAAATCTCCTGATATTGATGTAAATATATATTGCTGTTGATGATAATTTGAAACATATGGAAGATGAGAATATTTGATAAGAAACATGTTCTTTTGTTGTTGGATGTAAGGAAATACAAAACTTGGTTTAACATGAACAGAAATTCTATACTGATGTGTTAACTGTTCTCCCACGGCTTCTGTGTTTATACAATGTACATATCCTGGTTGTTTACTGGTTACTGTTTTTGAATGTTTATATGTATTTTATTTGTATGTTTATTTGTACGTTTATTTGTTTATTTGTATGTTTATTTGTATGTTTGTATGTTTATTGGTATGTTTATTTGTTTATTTGTATGTTTATTTGTATGTTTATTTGTTTATTTGTATGTTTATTTGTTTATTTGTATGTTTATTTGTATAAACACTGTACCATTGCTGATGGTTACACAGCAGAATTAAGTCTAGATTGTTTAGAATATGCCTTTCACCTGAATTTTCTTGTTGTCAGGTAATTAGTGAAAAGATTCTAAAGTACACTTGATTCATTTTCTCAGGTATAAAGTGTGTGTTAAAACTTGTACTGTCAGTAAAGGAAACCCAGCACCTCGCCCGACCTTGGGTGGATTGTAAGGTAACTCTTTAAACATGACACTCTTATTGAAAGGGGCAGCCCAAACTAGGGGGATGTCTCCTTACGCTGTATTATCCCTCTCCTGGTCACAATTGTTAGGTAAACACAGATCAGGATACCCTGATAGAGCTACATAGTTCAGTGGGTACGAGTAGCCAACACGTTAATTTGATCGTGGGCGTGTATTCAAAATCATTTCATTGATTGTGAAGACTGAATAATGTGAGATAAAGTATTTTCACTTGTCCTGGATAGTGACCTGTCAATTCTTTACCAACCTGGTAATTAATGGTAAACCATCAATGGTTTTTCCAGTACTCATCTAATCACAGAAACCTTCAGTGGTAGGTCCTGTACTCACCTGGTCAGGTAAACCATTCGTGGTATGTCCTGTACTCACCTTGTCATGTAAACCATTAGTGGTATATCCTGTACTCACCTGGTCAAGTAAACCATTAGTGGTATGTCCTGTACTCACCTTGTGAGGTAAACCATTAGTGGTATGTCCTGTACTCAGCTGGTCAAGTAAACCATTAGTGGTATGTCCTGTTTAGTGGTATGTCCTGTACTCACCTTGTCAGGTCAACCATTAGTGGTATATCCTGTACTCACCTTCTCAGGTAAACCATCAGTGGTATGTCCTGTACTCACCTTGTCAGGTAAACCATTAGTGGCATGTCCTGTACTCACCTTGTCAGGTAAACCATTAGTTGTATATCCTGTACTCACCTGGTCAGGTAAACCATTAGGGGTATATCCTGTACTCACCTGGTCAAGTAAACCATCAGGGGTATGTCCTGTACTCACCTGGTCAGGTAAACCATTAGGGGTATATCCTGTACTCACCTGGTCAAGTAAACCATGAGTGGTATATCCTGTACTCTCCTTGTCAGGTAAACCATCAGTGGTATGTCGTGTACTCACCTGGTCAAGTAAACCATTAGTGGGATATCCTGTACTCACCTGGTCAAGTAAACCATCAGGGGTATGTCCTGTACTCACCTGGTCAGGTAAACCATTCGTGGTATGTCCTGTACTCACCTGGTCAGGTAAACCATTCGTGGTATATCCTGTACTCACCTGGTCAAGTTAACCATTAGTGGTATATCCTGTACTCACCTGGTCAGGTAAACCATTCGTGGTATGTCCTGTACTCACCTGGTCAGGTAAACCATTAGTGGTATGTCCTGTACTTGCCTTGTCAGGTAAACCATTAGTGGTATGTCCTGTACTCACCTAAACCATCAGTGGTATGTCCTGTACTCACCTGGACAAGTAAGCCATCAGTGGTATGTCCTGTACTCACCTGGTCAGGTAAACCATTAATGGTATATCCTGTACTCACCTGGTCAAGTTAACCATTAGTGGTATATCCTGTACTCACCTGGTCAAGTAAACCATCAGGGGTATATCCTGTACTCACCTTGTCAGGTAAACCATCAGTGGTATGTCGTGTACTCACCTGGTCAAGTAAACCATTAGTGGTATGTCCTGTACTCACCTTGTCAAGTAAACCATTAGTGGTATTTCCTGTACTCTCCTTGTCAGGTAAACCATTAGTGGTATGTCCTGTACTAACCTGGTCAAGTAAACCATTAGTGGTATGTCCTGTACTCACCTGGTCAAATAAACCATCAGTGGTATGTCCTGTACTCACCTGGTCAAGTAAACCATCAGTGGTATGTCCTGTACTCACTTTGTCAGGTAAACCATTAGTGGTATATCCTGTACTCACCTGGTCAAGTAAACCATTAGTGGTATATCCTGTACTCACCTGGTCAAGTAAACCATCAGTGGTATGTCCTGTACTCACTTTGTCAGGTAAACCATTAGTGGTATATCCTGTACTCACCTGGTCAGGTAAACCATCAGTGGTATATTCTGTACTCACCTGGTCAGGTAAACCATTAGTGGGATATCCTGTACTCACCTGGTCAAGTAAACCATCAGTGGTATGTCCTGTACTCACTTTGTCAGGTAAACCATTAGTGGTATATCCTGTACTCACCTTGTCAAGTAAACCATTAGTGGTATTTCCTGTACTCTCCTTGTCAGGTAAACCATTAGTGGTATGTCCTGTACTAACCTGGTCAAGTAAACCATTAGTGGTATGTCCTGTACTCACCTGGTCAAATAAACCATCAGTGGTATGTCCTGTACTCACCTGGTCAGGCAAACCATTAGTGGTATGTCCTGTACTCACCTTGTCAAGTAAACCATTAGTGGTATATCCTGTACTCCCCTTGTCATGTAAACCATTAGTGGTATATCCTGTACTCACCTGGTCAGGTAAACCATTAGTGGGATATCCTGTACTCACCTGGTCAAGTAAACCATCAGTGGTATGTCCTGTACTCACCTGGTCAGGCAAACCATTAGTGGTATGTCCTGTACTCACCTTGTCAAGTAAACCATTAGTGGTATTTCCTGTACTCTCCTTGTCAGGTAAACCATTAGTGGTATGTCCTGTACTAACCTGGTCAAGTAAACCATTAGTGGTATGTCCTGTACTCACCTTGTCAAGTAAACCATTAGTGGTATATCCTGTACTCACCTGGTCAGGTAAACCATTAGTGGGATATCCTGTACTCACCTGGTCAAGTAAACCATCAGTGGTATGTCCTGTACTCACTTTGTCAGGTAAACCATTAGTGGTATATCCTGTACTCACCTGGTCAGGTAAACCATTAGTGGTATGTCCTGTACTCATCTGGTCAGGTAAACCATTAGTGATATATCCTGTACTCACCTTGTCAGGTAAACCATTAGTGGTATGTCCTGTACTCACCTTGTCAAGTAAACCATCAGTGGTATGTCCTGTACTCACCTTGTCAGGTAAACCATTAGTGGTATGTCCTGTACTCACCTTGTCAAGTAACCCATTAGTGGTATATTCTGTACTCACCTTGTAAGGTAAACCATTAGTGGTATGTCCTGTACTCACCTGGTCAGGTAAACCATTAGTGGTATGTCCTGTACTCACCTGGTCAAGTAAATCATTAATGGTAGGTCCTGTACTCACCTTGTCAGGTAAACCATTAGTTGTATGTCCTGTACTCACCTGGTAAGGTAAACCATCAGTGGTATGTCCTGTACTCACCTTGTCAGGTAAACCATTTGTGGTATGTCCTGTACTCACCTGGTTAGGTAACCCATTAGTGGTATGTCCTGTACTCACCTGGTCAAGTATACCATTAGTGGTATATCCTGTACTCACCTTGTCATGTAAACCATTAGTGGTATGTCCTGTACTCACCTTGTCAGGTAAATCATTAGTGGTATGTCCTGTACTCACCTGGTCCAGTAAAACATTAGTGGTATGTCCTGTTTTCACCTGGTCAAGTAAACCATCAGTTGTATGTCCTGTACTCACCTGGTCAAGTATACCATTAGTGGTATATCCTGTACTCACCTTGTCAAGTAAACCATCAGTGGTATGTCCTGTACTCACCTGGTCAAGTATACCATTAGTGGTATATCCTGTACTCACCTGGTCAGGTAAACCATCCGAGCAGGTTGATGTATTTTATTTGTAACAAGCTAGAAGACAGAGAACCTGACATCATTGTTATGACACAGCATTAATGTGTGTACAGGTAGGTCAGGATATACTAATGAGCAGGTTATAGAAATTTACACCTTTATTTATGATGAAGCTTGGGAAACCTCAATAATCCATTTAGCATGAAAATAATACCTTTTGTTATATATATAGAGTAAAAATGCTCCCAGTGTTAAATGACAGTTTTATGTAATGTACGTGGTATTGTGTTTTATGTTACAGTCTGATTTTTTTGGACCGTTTGTTTTTACTCTGAACAGTTTATCCATGCACACCAGCAACACATTTGTATTTGTGTTTCAACTAAACCTGTCTAATCTGACACCTGAGTATTTATTCAACATAATGCTGTAACTGAATTTCTAATGAAAACTTTCCAATAAGACCTGTGTATTGTTTCTAATTTGACCGATATATTGTTTCAAATAAGGTGTCAGATTAGACAGGTTTACTGTAATTTATTCTTAGTATCTCTTCGGACAGTATATTTACTTGAGGTAAAACATAGGTTTGTTCATTAATTAAAAAAAGAAATTCTGAAGTAAAATAGGAAAGAAAACTTATATGAGTATAAATATAAGATTGCATTATCACTTTAAAGTAAATATTTACAAATTATTCTCATTGAAACATTAAAAAGAGTTTTATGAGGTACAGGTTGTCGTTAAATTGGGTATAGAGGCTTGCAAGGGCTGTCAGATAGTGTAGCAGGTATTGACCCAGAGTTGGTGTGGTACAGAGGTGTGATCTCATCTATAATTGATACTGCTGTAGTGATCTCGAGTAATGGACTTCAAATCAGCCTTGCAGGTACACTGATATATGGTATCAGACTCCAGAACCTTCTGTCTTGTACATCCTAGGCTAGGTCTGGCTATTCCTCTCATATCTCAAGTATGTCTTCTAGTGTTTCTGTCCGTTCTTCCAATATCAACAATTACATATATGTTGACTCGTACATCCTCCGATACGTCTGTCCATTCCTCTGATTTCACAATTGGGTCTTCCTTTAAATCCTCGGTATGTCTGTCTTTTCCTCCAATATCATAGATATGTCTTCTTGCACAGCCTCTGATATGTCTGTCCATTCCTCCGATATCACAATTATATCTTCTTGTAGATTAAAATGGATATACATTGTATTATTATTATAAAATAGGTGACAGGTTTATTATTATACATAATATATAATAGACAAACAATATACATAAATTATTTTAAATTTCATTAGGATATATTATATTTACCACTGTATGGCATTGCCACTCTATAAACCAAACCAAAGCAAACATTTATACAGGCTGAAAGCAGCATGGCCCACATGATGACACCCCTACCGTTACTGTGAAGTGCTAATTATAATGCTCGATATATGCATTTGTTAATTTCTGTGAAATAGAAAATGGTAAATATAAGTAGTAAATTGTGTTGATACGGCATGAATGACACAGATTTGCAAAGGAAAAAACCATAATGTGCTATCGCGTTATGTTTTGTTTCCTTGCAGAGCTGTGTCATTCATATAGACTGTAAATGCCATATTAACACAGTTCAATGTTAAAACAATAGATATATGTTCCATAAGACATACATTTGAATACATTATATAAGACAACTGTTACATCAGACATCTGACATACATGTACTAATACACTGGACATACATCAGACATATATTTGGTGTAAAACTGCAATACTTCTGATTTGTGTTTATGTTTTGAAGGCCTTTTGTAGTAGGTTCCATTATATTGTAATAATATTACGAGGGGGGTGGATATTTAAGTAGTGCTTTAATACTTTTATAGAATTAGTGTTCCTATAAAACTTATCAATATCATAATTTTTATGCATACATAAATATAATTTTGAGATGAAAAATTTCAATATTGCATTTCAAATCAAACATTTAAAACTGTTTGATTGATGCTATACATTTAATGTGGATTTAATGGGATGACACAGTCAGTATGGTGTAGTCAGTTGGGTGTAAGGCTAGCAGTATATTGAATTAAAGATATTCTCTTTCTTTATGAGATGTGTATTGGCAGTAATTATATATACAACATAGAGAGAAGAGCTGATTTACAGCTCGCGAACAGATAAAGCCCCACAGTGATCGAAGCCACTTCTCTGTAGCTTAATCACAATTATGGTTTTTGTCATACATTTATTTTTACATACAGCAGTGTAGATGTATTCACTCCTATTGTACATTAAGCCCTGCGAATGGACACAGCTGATTCATCTGTGTGTGGAATCATAGCCTAACATACTGTACATTCACACAGTAAATTATAATACCATACATTTTTAAAGATTAATTTGAAGCTAGTATATAATAAGGAGGTTTTCTGGAACAGGCTTTAAGTAATGTGCGAGAGCGGTGTGTAGGTAAGCTGGGAGTGTGTATGCAATTAGAGTCATTAATAATACAGCACTGTTGATTAGGTATGGGCTCTCTGACCTTGTTTTTCCTTTGACGTCATAGATCGGCACATGAGCTAGCAGCTTGGTAGATAGCAGGCTGGTATACACACAAGGTACATAGGTATACAGTGTTGTAGTCAGCCAAGTCACAGACCCACTACTGTGTGTGTACAGTGCTCATCAGCCCTCTCAGTCTCACTTTCATGGAATCTAACACCTACTGACCACCGCCTGTTATAAGCTGGAGTCTACGGCAAGGTAGGTACCATTTCTCTCACACATTCTTAACTCACCAACAAATACATTGAAATTTCATTCATGATAAGGCTGATATTTGTCTGTATACTATCAGGCAAGTTGATGTTAGGTTTGACCTGACAAGGGCTATAGGTGGTATTTCAAATTGATTTATATATTCTTTGCCAGTATGTTATCTGTCTGTGCGGATGACATAACCCTTGGCCTAGCAAACCAGCCTCCTGTGATAAATTAGCATTGTTTTACTCAGCAACCCTGGTATAGATTTTACCACAGCACTGATTTGTTGATGTAACTCGTGTAATTTTGTTCACCTTGTTGGAGCATGGGTATGATGTGTTTACATTGGACTAACATACTTAATGCCAGTCATATGTGGAGATTAAACTCAAGTAAAAGTTAGTCTCATCTATATAGGCCCACATTGTGGTGTATAGTCTACTATTGTAAGTGTACACATAATGTATACTGTGTGTATTTGAATCTACCCTTGAGTAAATATCTACATGTAATACATAATCCTGTGGGTTCTTGTAATGTCACAGTACCAACTAGAGTATCACAGTGTATAAGTCAGGGCAGTCGCGGTACCACAGTACAGGCGATATAAGTCGTCAGAGGTTGATGTTTGTGTCTCGAACAAGGCAACATGGCAGCATCAGTGTCACCCATAGAATCTAGGGATGTTCCAAGTTTGATGACAAACAGGGTAGCTTATTATTTCACACAGACTAATATTGTCTCTAAAACAGTCACATGTTATGTCAAACAGGATAGAATGCTGTAACAAGTAGGGGCTGCATGTCATGTACACCAGTGTACAACAGGGTAGTATCGTGTGCCGTGGTTGTATACAGGATGTGCAGTGTTCATTTAACCACTGTCATAGCTTCAGATAGAGAGAATGTAGAGAGTCTACTCCAGCTAATGTCACATAGAGTAGAAATTGTGACTTCAGATATAAAAAAAATAGAGCATCATGCTATAAAATCTGAGGACACCAATTCCATCCCCAGCTAATGTTAAATAGTTAAATAGAGTAGAAGTATGCTATAGAATAGAGGGTAGTATTTTGGAAGCATGTTATATGAATAAGATATCTTGTGTAAATCACGGTAGAATATAGGGTACTAGTGGTTAGGAGGGATATAGGGACATTCTACAGACAAATGGACCGTTGGAATTAAGCAATATGAAATTAATTACAATACAATGGCCATATATTGGCCCATTAAAATCTTTATTTTTCTAAAATTAACCTAAAAATGACCGTTGCCTTGAATATCTTCCTAACCAGTGGGGTACATGATAGAAGGTAGTGTTAAACATGCTGGGTAAGGTGAGAAATCAAACAGGATAGCACAGCTCTGTATGCACAGTGGGTTCTCAGTGTCCTTCTCGGTAGTCTAGTACCCAACATATTGTATGTGTAGAGTGTGTCCAAGTATCCTTACAGAGTTGACAGATAATGACATAGTGTCAATGACAGTGTCAAACAATGTCAACACCAGTGTGACATAATGTCAGTCACATAATGTCAATATTAGTGTGACTTAATGTCAGTCACAATGTGATAGTGTCAATAAGTGTGTCACTTAATGTCAATCGTAGTGTGACATAATGTCAGTCACAGTGTCACATAATGTCAGTCACAGTGTGATAGTGTCAGTCACAGTATGACATAATGTCAGTCACAGTATGACATAATGTCAAGCATAGTGTCACATAATGTCAGTCACAATGTCACATAATATCAGTCACAGTGTCACATGATGTCAGTCACAGTGTCACATAATGTCAGTCACAGTGTGATAGTGTCGGTCACAGTATGACATTATATAAATATGACATTCATTACCAGGTGACAGTGAATATTGTCAACCCGAGAAAACCATTGTAACCCGAGGCGAAGCCGAGGGTGACAATGGGTTTTTGAGGGTTGACAATATTCACTGTCCCCTGCTAATGAATGTCATATCTATTTTGCTACACCAAAAGTCAATGTAGCTCAGAAACGGCAGCAAACCTCGATAATAACATCTTGTTTGTTGATAGTCTGCTGTTTACAATCGCTATCGCACCGGCGCTTGATGAAATTGGCTGTTGCCGTCAAACGGTCTTGTGACCATCACGTTGGGGAAACGAAGCGGTGCACGCACAGTTTTTGCGCATGTGATATTTTTCACTGTCTCATGACAATATCACCCGCGCCCCTTAAAACCAATGTATTTTCGGAGGGTGACAGAGATTTTTGTTCAATTTTCTCCCAACCAATCAAATAGCTAGAAATTCACTTGAGGTGTAACAAAGTTAAGTGTCAATCAGCATTACATGTTGTCAATTGCTGTCACATAAATGTCAATGGTAGTGTTATGTCAATATCAGTTTCACATAATGTCAATCACTGTGTGATACAGTGTCAAACAGTGTGACAATATAGAACATTGTCAAGTAGTGTCAATTACAATGTGACATTATTTCTATCAATGTGTCATAAATTGTTAGTTACATTGTCAAATAGTGTCAATCAATGTCACAAATTATTTCCAATTATATTGTTGCATAGTGTCAATGATAGTGTCACATAATGGCAATGATAGTGTCACATAATGTCAATGATAGTGTCACATAGTGTCAATGATGGTGTCACATAATGTCAACGATGGTGTCACAAGTGTCAATGATAGTGTCACTTAGTGTCAATGATGGTGTCACATAATGTCAATGATAGTGTCACATAATGGCAATGATCACAAAGTGTCAATGATAGTGTCACATAGTGTCAATGATAGTGTCACAAAGTGTCAATGATAGTGTCACATAATGTCGATGATAGTGTCACATAATGTCGATGATAGTGTCACATAGTGTCAATGATAGTGTCACTTAGTGTCAATGATCATGTGTCACATAATGTCAATGATGGTGTCACATAATGTCAATGATAGTGTCACATAATGTCAATGATAGTGTCACATAGTGTCAATGATCACAAAGTGTCAATGATAGTGTCACATAGTTTCACATAGTGTCACATAGTGTCAATGATAGTGTCACAAAGTGTCCTCGATGGTGTCACATAATGTCAATGATAGTGTCACATAGTGTCAATGATAGTGTCACTTAGTGTCAATGATCATGTGTCAAATAATGTCAATGATGGTGTCACATAAGAATAACCATCTATACAGAAAACAGGTAGATAAAGCAATTCATGTTTATATCAATACAAAGGTAGATATCTAATACCTATAATGATACAGGTAATAACACAAGTAGATATCTAATACCTATAATGATATAGGTAATGTCATAGGTAGATATATAACATTACAACAATATTTATGTAAATATCTTCCAAAGCGAAATAGAATTGCTCTAACTAGGTTACGTTTATCAGCGCATACGCTGTATATTGAAACTGGGAGATATCGAAACATAGTAAGAAATGAACGTATATGCAGAATTTGTAACTCTGAAGATATTGAAGACGAATACCATTTTTTGTTCATTTGTCCATTTTATCAAGTTTTAAGAGAAAGACGTATAAAATTGTACTACTGGAAAAAACCATCTGTTTTCAAGCTGATTCAATTATTAAGCACAACGAACGTTAAGAATTAACTATGTTAAGTAAATATATATATGATGCCACCCAGTTGAGGAATAGCATGATATAATGTTAAAATATGTGTAACTACATGCATTTTTTGTCCATTCTCCACTGCGTTATTGCAGTGTCTGCCACTGTATTTATATGTATTGTGTACATACTGATGAGCTGTAAAGCTCAAAGTCAATAAATGAATTGAATTGAATACCTATAATGTTACAGGTAATAACACAGGTAGATATCTAATACATATAATGTTACAGGTAATAACACAGGTAGATATCTGATACATATAATGTTACAGGTAATAACGCAGGTAGATATATAATACCTATAATGTTACAGGGAATATCACAGGTAGATATATAATACCTATAATGTTACAGGTAATAACACAGGTAGATATCTGATACATATAATGTTACAGGTAATAACACAGGTAGATATATAATACCTATATTGATATAGGTAATAACACAGGTAGATATCTAATACCTATATTGATATAGGTTATAACACAGGTAGATATATAATACCTATAATGATATAGTTAGATGATATAAATGAATACTCGATCTTACGTATTCATTTAGGAGGCTATTGTTATAACAGATACAGTAGATACAGATGCTTATGCAGGTAGTTTTAAGTTACTTAGTTAGGGTTCCATTTTATCCATTCAAACTTTTGTTCTATGTTTTAATGTTTAGACAAAGAAGGATAATAACATATGGTTAAGGTGTCAAAAGGCAGATTTTTTACTGTTATGTTAATTTGTAGGGACTTGTAAAAATAATTTCTTACTAGAATGATTGACAGAATTCATTTATACAAGTCACAGTAACCTGGTGTAATTCACCTTGAGTTGTGGCTGATTGACAGATATATACTCCACGTTTGGCCCCCGCCATGAATAGGACATTTTACACATACATTAGGCCATACCAATTTAATAACATGCCCTTACCTTTTTTTTGACAAATTCCTCTTTTTTTTATTTGAAAATCAGGTTTTCTTCCTTAATTTTGATTTCTTTCAATTCAAAAAACAACTAATTTATATTGGTACATATATACAACTGAGTTGAAGGCTTGAAATTTTTATTTTATGAATATAATTATTATTATGTAACAGTTGTGCATGGCTGGACCATTAATCCTGTTGCTTAGTGGTCAGATCACAAGATTATAAAAAATCTAAAGGTACGTAATAAAAATGAGATTCAGCAAAATCACAAAAACAATACTTGCTGATATTTTCCAGATATTTAGTATATATTTGGTGTTGCTTTATAATGGTAGATATCCTGTACCTATTAATCTTTATGGACAGTAAAACAGAAAATACCAGTTTGTCTTTTGTATATATTAATTTGGTGTGGCCTCACAGATGATGTATGTGTGTTTATCATACATTAACTTAGTGTGGCCTCACAGAGGATATCTGTGTGTTTACCATACATTAACTTGTTGTGGCCTCACAGAGGATAGCTGTGTGTTTATCATACATTAACTTGTTGTGGCCTCACAGAGGATTTGTGTGTTTATCATACATTAACTTGAGGTGGCCTCACAGAGGATATCTGTGTGTTTATCATACATTAACTTGTTGTGGCCTCACAGAGGATATCTGTGTGTTTATCTTACGTTAATTTGGTGTGGCCTCACAGAGGATCATTATATCTATCACCCATAAATAAGATATTCTTTTGGACTGCAAGTATTGTTCCATTTGAAGAAAGATTATAAACGTTTCCATTCATAACAAAAAAAATATTTCTTGATTAATTAATATAACACCTCAGTTGTGTGTAGGAATACATATTTTATTGATATCGTAACACTAGATGAACAAAGAGCTACATTTATTTTGATTCATACAAACATTTCAAATGTTTTCCTCTGACATTTGTTGATACACATCAGTGATCCGATCCAATGTTATATATATTGCAGAACCAATTTTTGTAAATTGAAATTTTTTGAAGAGTTTGTCTTTTAGATTTTTCAGTATTTTGCATCAATAAATTAACCATAAGTATATGATTGGCAGTGTTGTATAATAAATTATGAATATTTATATGATTGTCTTGTCATTGTTTGTGAGACTAAAATAGAAGTTGATATAAAAGGATGTGTAACCATGAAAACATGTTGTGGTTGACCTCATGGTTACCTAACAATGATGACAGAACGTCCAGGGATCTGTCAACCCTTGGCTGTCAATCTGGGCCTTGTCAATTTATGCCAAGTCATTCAGTGTCTTATCAATCCGTGTCTCTTCAGTCCATGTTAATCACTGATCTTAGTCCCTTCATGTCTCTGTCAATCTCTGTCAAACACTGTCCTGCCCACTGTCACTGTCAAACACTGTCCTGCCCACTTTCACTGTCAACATCTGTAAAACACTGTCCTGCCCACTGTCACTGTCGATCTTAAAACACCGTCCTGCCCACTGTCACTGTCGATCTTAAAACACCGTCCTGCCCACTGTCACTGTCAACCTCTGTCAAACACTGTCCTGCCCACTGTCACTGTCAAACACTGTCCTGCCCACTTTCACTGTCAACATCTGTAAAACACTGTCCTGCCCACTGTCACTGCCTGGCGATCCCTGTAAATCTGTGCCCTGTGAATCGTGTTAATCAGTGCCATTTTAATCGATGTCAATAACTGATATCTCAATCCCTGCCCCATATACTGTCAATCCATTTCAATCCATTTCAATCCATACCCTGTCAATAACTGATACCTCCTGTCAATTGCTGCACTGTCCAATCTGTTTCAATTAATTTCCTTTCAATCCAAGCCAAGTTAAGCTGGTCATCAGACCATCATTTCCCACTAATTTTCAGTATTTTACCTGTGTGGTGATAACTTTTAACCTTCCAAACAGATTTTTAAAGCCAGTCTTGGCCTGTCTACAGTGCCCAGCTAACCTGTGTTTTAGTTCAGGCTCACAGACACTCTCGGCCAGTCTACAGTGTCAGAGTTATCTGTGTTTTAGGTAAGGGCGTCTCAAAGTAACCTGCGTTTTAGTTAATTGCTTTTAGAATTACCTGTGTTTTAGTAAAGGGTGTTTCAAAGTAACCTGTGTTTTAGTTAAGGGTGTTTCAGAGTAACCTGTGTTTTAGTTAAGGGTGTTTCAAAGTAACCTGTGTTTTAGTAAAGGGTGTTTCAGAGTAACCTGTGTTTTAGTTAAAGGCCTTTCAGAGTAACCTGTGTTTAGTTATAGCTAAGGCTTACAGCCAATCTCGGCCAGTCTTCAGTGTCAGAGTAACCTGTGTTTTAGTTAAGGGCCATTCAGAGTAACCTGTGTTTAGTTATAGCTAAGGCTTACAGCCAATCTCGGCCAGTCTTCAGTGTCAGAGTAACCTGTGTTTTAGTTAAGGGCGGTTCAGATTTATTACAGCTGTAGTCCTCCTTAATGGTCTACAGCCAGCCAAGCCATTTTAGAGAAGAGCCAACCTTTTATGAGCCATTACGCTTGGAGATACTTGCTTTTTTAAACTTGCATCATTTCTCAGAGAACGCTTTAATATTGTGAACTTTTTGCTGTATTGGACAGTGTGTGTTGTCTTTAGACAATGCTGTGTTGCCTCCCTTTGTGGTTTATCATCAGGGTGACCACGTCCTGCTAGCTAACCCAATGTCACGCTGGCATTTGTAGGTAAGGTATATTAACTGTTAGTAGGTTCAGCTCCAGTGAACGTGTTCCCTGTGAAAGAGATAGTAAAATCTGTTTATCATAGAGCAGAACTTAAACTCATACATCAGCTTGTTCAAATCATTACACGATCAGATTACACAAAATTATGTGTTAAGGAGATGAGCTATAATCAATTTAAAATGTCATTTGGGAACGACTACCATATTTTCAAAACCTAAGAAACACCATTAAATCAAGCGGGCAGTAGTGAAACACTTGTAAAACATTTCTCGTAACTCAATTTTAAAATGTGTTGTAGATGTTTTATTTGTGATTGTGGAGTGTGTGAGAAGACCGGTTTCCTAATGACAGGAGAGTTACACTAGAGGACACAATATGTACCAGTACGGGCCTGGCTGTCGCGTATCGGGTGGATAGGGGGTGGATATCAGGGTTAGGGTCGGATTGTTCTGATGGATGGTATGGTTGACGATCGAGGGTGTGTGGAAGGTGGCACGGTAGGAGTGTTGTAAAGTCTGGGTTGTTAGTTTTCCCCTTCAACAAGGTTCTGTCGCTACCGTCCTCTCGTGTCTAACTTGGACAGCAGTATAATATGCTACATTTCAAATTGTGTTGTTTTGACTTGAAAGCTTATGAGGACGTGAGTAAGTATTCTAAACTCATTTTATCTTTTTCATTGTTAATAATTTAATTACTGAAAAAATGAATGAAAATGCCCCAGGAAAGGAAAATATCATATTTGTGTCTTTCTAGGACCAAGTGATTTATGTTTTGATGGTCAAGCGTTCAAGGTTGCGGCTACTTGATATATAATTTGAAATTGCCTGCTACAGTCAGAAGTGATTGAATTCTATCCGTTTCTCTATTGGAGCCTGTGGTATTGACCTTGATAAAACATCTCCATATAAGACAAGTTTACAGGTACTATTGACCTTGATCCTCTCAGGAAACAAAGTGCCATCTTCTTGACCTTGGTTGACCTTGCTTGAGGCCACTTTTCCTAGGCTTGAGTGGTTCCCCCTACAGGTGTGGTGGCCTCCAGCTTGTCAGTGTGTGGCTGCAGAGAGGGTATGGATCCGTACTGGTTAACCAACAGCTCTGTAGTCCAACATTACTCGGCACAAATTATATTCTGCCAGTTTTGTTTGTATCTATATACTTCTAAGAAATTTTCAGTAATTTGTACATTTCATGAATCTCACATGTAGTATCCATGCAAGTGTCCCCCAGTTTATGTAGACACAAACTTGTGTTTACTGTTATACTGTAGTTGTATGTGTCAATTCTATTATCTTTTATTTGAGGTGTATGCAGTCTTTTATAGTTGTAAGAATCCATTCTATTATCCTGTTATTTCACGAGTCCTTTCTGTCACCTTGTAGTTGTATATATATGTGTCCATTCTGTTATACTGTGGTTGTATGTGTCCATTCTGTGATACTGTAGTTGTATGTGTCCATTCTGTTATACTGTGGTTGTATGTGTCCATTCTGTTATACTGTGATTGTATGTGTCCATTCTGTTATACTGTGGTTATATGTGTCTATTCTGTTATACTGTGGTTGTATGTGTCCATTTTGTTATACTGTGGTTGTATGTGTCCATTCTGTTATACTATGGTTGTATGTGTCCATTCTGTTATACTGTGATTGTATGTGTCCATTCTGTTATACTGTGGGTGTATGTGTCCATTCTGTTATACTGTGATTGTATGTGTCCATTCTGTTATACTGTGGGTGTATGTGTCCATTCTGTTATACTGTGATTGTATGTGTCCATTCTGTTATACTGTGGGTGTATGTGTCCATTCTGTTATACTGTGATTGTATGTGTCCATTCTGTTATACTGTGATTGTATGTGTCCATTCTGTTGTACTGTGGTTGTATGTGTCCATTCTGTTAAACTGTAGTTGTATGTGTCCATTCTGTTATACTGGAGTTGTATGTGTCCATTCTGTTATACTGTGATTGTATGTGTCCATTCTGTTATACTGTGGTTGTATATATATGTGTCCATTCTGTTATACTGTGGTTGTATATATATGTGTCCATTCTGTTATTCTGTGGTTGTATGTGTCCATTCTGTGATACTGTAGTTGTATGTGTCCATTCTGTTATTCTGTAGTTGTATGTGTCCATTCTGTTATATTGTGGTTGTATGTGTCCATTCTGTTATACTGTAGATGTATGTGTCCATTCTGTTATACTGTGGTTTTATGTGTCCATTCTGTTATACTGTGGTTGTGTGTCCATTCTGTTATACTGTAGTTGTATGTGTCCGTTCTGTTACACTGTAGTTTTTATCATAAAGATGTCTAGGTAACTAGTACAGCGTCCATTCTGTTATACTGTGGTTGTATGTTCTGTTATACTGTAGTTGTATGTGTCCATTCTGTTACACTGTAGTTGTATGTGTCCATTCTGTTATCCTGTGGTTGTATGTGTCCATTCTGTTATACTGTGATTGTATGTGTCCATTCTGTTATACTGTGATTGTATGTGTCCATTCTGTTATACTGTGATTGTATGTGTCCATTCTGTTATACTGGAGTTGTATGTGTCCATTCTGTTATACTGTGATTGTATGTGTCCATTCTGTTATACTGTGGTTGTATATATATGTGTCCATTCTGTTATTCTGTGGTTGTATGTGTCCATTCTGTGATACTGTAGTTGTATGTGTCCATTCTGTTACACTGTAATTTTTATCGTAAAGATGTCTAGGTAACTAGTACAGCAGGCCATTGTCTATGATTTATTGCTGTCCATCACGTTTCCTGTTTGTACGGTAGTTGTATGTGTCCATTCTGTTATACTGTAGTTGTATGTGTTTATTCTGTTATACTGTGGTTGTATGTGTCCATTCTGTTACACTGTAATTTTTATCATAAAGATGTCTAGGTAACTAGTACAGCAGGCCATTGTCTATGATTTATTGCTGTCCATCACGTTTCCTGTTTGTACGCCTGTATCTCACCTGAAACTGGTGTACCTGTAATTGGTGAAATGTGCCAGGCTTTGTAACTTCCTTCAAATAGTGTGTGTTATGTTACACATGAGATGCCTTTAAAAATCATTATAGAAGAATTATGAGAGAATCCAGTACATTATCAGATATCTGTATTACTCTTCCTGTATTACACAACTGAACTCTACCTGTTCATTTGTCAGGTATGTACAGTTTATATACCTGTATTTATTATGAAATTATCTGTAATCAGTACAATCATCAGGTACTTGAAGATTGTTAGACTACTATTTTAGAGTACCAATCGATTGTTTGAAATTGTTCATTAGGCCTTCTCAATCTTTTCAGAACCATTAGATGGTACATATTACAGAATCAGATGATGAGATATATGTTACCTGTTATTACCTGTGCCATAGATATATAATTGAACAGGTGGGGGTCTGCTGTAGAGGAATTAAGCTTCTTGTTCCATGAATACTGTACTGTGATAATCAAGGTTTGGACTACAGGTGAAGAAGTATGTGGTACGGAGGCTGGTGTGTAGGGACATGAGGCTGGTGTGTAGGGACGCTGGTCGACAGGGCAATGATCTCTGACCTCATTACCGACTTGATCTACATCTCACTACATCCTTTGTACTTGTTTAATTACTTTTCATTACCAGAATGTTATCCTCCGAGGTGGGGGCCAAGGTTGTGATTTAGGCTTGTTGCCTTTCCTCTCTGTAGGTAGCCATGATCCTACTTAGTACGTGGTAAGAAAGGATCCTTCATATTACCGTTGAAATAACTAACATCTCTAGGATTTGCCGGAGTGTAGTACATGTATTTGACAAGGCAAATTACTTTAAATTATGTTCCAAAAGAAGGTAAATCTTGGGTATGTTTAGAAGTTAAAAAGTGAATGTAAAGTTAGACTTGGCAGAGCTAGAGGAGAATGTTGATGGCCCGGGTCAGAGAGATAGATATATCAGCCAGGTAATACATGTAACAAGCTTCTGTCACAACAGTTTAAAAAGTGAAGACTTTATAAATGATTTGGCTGAAAAAAATATGCACCATCATTGTAATGTTTGTCATGAATTTGTGATCTCATTGTATTATTCCTTCTGATGTCTTCAAATAAGATCTCGATTCAGATCTTCACTTGTCTGAGGGAATCAAGATATTCAATTCCTCATTTAAGAGACCACCTGTGTTAAGAGGCCACTTCAAGTGTTCTCCAAATGTAGTGAATTCATTATGAACTGAACCTGTATTTAGAGGACACCTGCATTTAGAGAGCACTTATGGATTTCCCGAGGCTGGTCTGTTATTACAGGTTTGACAATGGTACAAATAGCCTGCTTATATTTCATATTATCTCATTGTCTCATTCTGTAGGAGTAATTATAACACTTACACTGGACCAGGATTGATTTTATATGACACCCCGATCATGTGTAATGGGGTCAAATAGAAATAAAGTGTTAAAAGCCAAGGAATCTCTTGCCACATCAATTCCCCACCCCACATGTTAGGCTGACTGAGCTGGCCGATGTGCACTGGGATCCTGTCATCGAAGTCTGTTGGGTCCTGCTGGGGAGGCTGAAGGTATTAAGGATTGCCTTCTTATCAAATCCCAAGTCTGCTTTGTCTCGCATATCTACATCAACAGTGACACAGAATTCCGTGCCTGACTCTGACGGCTTCCTTCGACTTCCGTTTAGAAGCGACAATTCAAAGATCTTTCCTGATATGTACGACAGGCCAATAGACGTAGGAGTTATGTTTTTTGTAATTTTTTTCTGTAAAATCGGCCTTTATTTTTTATTTGCTTTCACTAGCTAATGCTTATAGCTGACATGAAGCAACTCATTATTGATTTTGTAGTTTTGTGAATGGACACGGGCTTAGAAAAGCTTGGCAGAGATTCCATTTGCCCATCAGCGAGTCTAAGCTTACTTCTGTAGGTCAAACTCGACTGCCACCAATGTTGTCATTATCTCAGTGCATTGTGGATCTTCGTATACATATACCCAAAGTCAGTACCACCAGTGTTATGCTGTAATCACACATCCATGAGGTCTAGATTACAGATGTCCCTGTATGTCTTGCACACTAAATTTCTGTTTCTGTTATTTACTTATAGCTGTGAGGAAGATGATTTACAGTTCACTCATAGTGTGTGTATGATATGCATGCATAATTGTTTGTGTGACACTTAAATTATGTGAAGACAAAAAATCACAAAAGATGAAAATAATTCACTTCACATTAACAATTACCATAGTAACCCCAACAAGCACTGCCAAGAACAAGAAAGCATCATACCTTTGTACTAGCGTGCTGTTATTTCATTTGTCATATTTCATATAGATTGAACTAAGGCTCACAGATGGACTCGCCCACTGGTTTTCCCTGACCTCTACACCTGACCTCACCCCTTGTCCTTACCCACTGACCCACTCCGAACTTCCTAACCTTGCAGTGGGTCAGTAACAGACAAGACAACTAATAGAAATTACACACATTTTTCTGCTGTAAACAAAGCGATACTTTTGCCTCCTGAGAAGGAATTGTCACATGAACCTCTGTAGCATGTTATACCTGTGGAGAAATGATTTCTTATGTCTCTTGGCGTTCTTATTACCATGTTTACATGTTAGAACCCATGTGTGTTGTACCAGCGCCAGATATTTGTGAAATCTTTAGACAGCTCTGGAACATTATTGGTTGCAAGTAAACGTCATGCCCAGAATCTGTCAGTTAGATAGACTAGCTTTGTATATTCCACAAATTTATCATAATAGTTGCCAAATATTATTATTACTTTTCTTGAGAGATAAAAAAAAAAGTGCAATAATGAAATACTTTTATTTCTTTAAATCTTTTAATTTTGGTGATTATGTAATTCTTACATTCTGTATAAACCACCTTTTGACAAGGGATTTAATTTTCAAGAAAAAAATAAAAGATGTTATACTGCCTTGATCAACTGTCTCTGACATGAATGAATCAAAATAGTGATAGGTAGATATCTAAGTGATGGTTACTGGGAGGTACCCTAGTGATGGTTACTGGGAGGTATCTTAGTGATGGTTACTGGGAGGTACCCTAGTGATGGTTACTGGGAGGTACCCTAGTGATGGTTACTGGGAGGTACCCTAGTGATGGTTACTGGGAGGTACCCTAGTGATGGTTACTGGGAGGTACCCTAGTGATGGTTACTGGGAGGTACCCTAGTGATGGTTACTGGGAGGTACCCTAGTGATGGTTACTGGGAGGTACCCTAGTGATGGTTACTGGGAGGTACCCTAGTGATGGTTACTGGGAGGTACCCTAGTGATGGTTACTGGGAGGTACCCTAGTGATGGTTACTGGGAGGTACCCTAGTGATGGTTACTGGGAGGTACCCTAGTGATGGTTACTGGGAGGTACCCTAGTGATGGTTACTGGGAGGTACCCTAGTGATGGTTACTGGGAGGTACCCTAGTGATGTTTTACTGGGAGGTACCCTAGTGATGGTTACTGGGAGGTACCCTAGTGATGGTTACTGGGAGATACCCTATGGATTGTGGCTTTGAGATGTAGCCTGTGGCTGCCCTGGCAGAGATAGCTAGATAAGACTTGTTGTCTATGGTAATTAGAGGGGACTGTTCCACTCCTCCCCAGTTCCTGCCTGTGTGATGCCAGGCTGAGGAATTTCCATGGCGCCCCCAACATTAGCTAGAGCATGATGTAGAACAGCTCTGGGGGGTTACTGCTAACAAATCTCACAGCCCCAATCCTGCTGCTCTTCCTCAATCTTTACATCAGCTTAAATCTAACATTACATTCAACAACGCCATCCTCTGTTTTGATGCACATAGTCACATGAAGGCTACTGTTGTGGTACTGATTCTCAGTGAAAATTCTGCTGTTACTCTCCTGAGGAGCAGATACTTTCCAAATTTTGTGATTTGTGGTTGTAATCCAATGGAATCGGGGTAGGAAAAGAGTTTGGCAATCCAAGTGCGTAGTTTTTCCTTTACGCAGTCAGTTTATGCTGTGTAACTTCTCACAGACCAAACTTTTCCTCACAGAGAATACAATTCTGACACAATTCAGCATAAGAAACTGTCCGCAGCAAGTGTTTTAGATGAGACACATGTTTTGAACAATTTGGATATTTAATTCCTTCGAAGTTTGTGAACTAGTAAAGTTGATCATCTTGTGAGGAGGAGGAGGAAGAAGAGGAGGAACAGTGGTGGTTTACCTGTAGTTACCTGTACTAACAACCATGTTGCCTGGTGGTGAGCCGTTGCTTCACTGCCTTAGTGAGTCTCTTTATGTCAGCCAAAGCTTTTATATAGACACAAATAGAAAGAGAATAGATATATATTTATCTTAATGCTATTTTGGTATAGTAGTAAGCGATTTTTGTTACAGAGATCAAGCTTTATTTTTGGATCTCCGTGGGAGTATATTTAGCCATGGCTGCGAGCATATTTAGCCCATACTACTCAGATAGAGGTAATTCTGGTACATAAATAACCATAGATTATATGTGTATATTTACTGCCTTCATACTACTACTTGGCACACATATTTTGTTTACATTTGTTATTTGGTGGGACAAATAGCTGTAGAAATAGTTTAACTCAATTTAATAAATGAATTTGACTTGGAAGGAGTGTTAAGAATGTATATTTTGTAATGTCTTACAATACATTAGATATAAGTTATGGTCATGTTAACACTGCTTCACATAGATCAATGGTCTAGACTTTTATACCTATTTACTGTTAATATGCAGTCTGACTCACCAACACAACTCCAAACAGTGAGTATATCAAAATACAATATTGATCATAAAAAAATACAATACTTAGTACTTCCTAGCACTGACATCGTGGTGCATTGCAATGGTCCCAGTAAGTATTAGGTAATGCTTTTAATGGCCCAGTAAGTATTAGGTAATGTTTTTAATGGTCCCAGTGAGTATTAGGTAATGTTTTTGATGGTTCCAGTAAGTATAAGTATTTGTAATGTTTTTGGTGGTCCAAAAATTATTTCTATGATGCCAATATGAGATGAGAAAAAAACCCTAGAAATTAGATAAAATAATTTGTTTGGTCAGATCATTTAAAATTTTAAAAAATATACAAAACTATAGATAGTAGTTTGATTAACTGAAAATGTGCCTTTACTTTAGCATGTATGGGTCTCAAAAAATGTTCTCCTGTCTATAATATTCAGTTTACTTTTCAAAGAAATTAACTTTTTTGGAAATTAACTTATTTCGGGATCTAAAGTTTCCATAAGAAGATATTTTAAGATTTAAGTTAGTTTAAGCTGTGTAGTATATCTGCACTGTGACATGTAAACGTTAAATTAGGATCCACTTGGTGAGCATTATCAGCAGACTGTTTGCTGGAAATTACAGGATAATCCGTCTTGATCATTGTGCCATGCCTTATCACAAGTAGGTGTTGTCTGACGTACTAAAGTTTGACGACTTTTTCTTACTTGTATATATGAGTGTTGAAGCTGACAATAATTGGTTACCTGTCTAAGGTATCTATTGATCTGTAGCATGCATTCATGTGTTAATTAGTTTCTGGTGTGTAGGTCTTGTACACTCATGCACCACGTTCAGGCTAACTTTAAGTGTTTCATGTTTTTAAACGGACAATAAAATACAGGTATAGAAAAATTGAGCTTCTTATAGGTAAGTAAATATCAGTTTCCGTATGTTGACTCTTCTCCATAGGAGTGCATTAACATGCTGAGTTGTACCAACAAAGGGATTTCAAGTATGTTAACATTGAAAGCCAAATCATTCAGTAGTAAGTGTAATGTGTAAATGTAGCGGTGACAATGTGACCAGTCTATAAGGCATTGTAACCAGCCTGAGAACTACGCCATCTACAGCTGTATTGTTTAACATCTGTAGAGAAGTCAGTCTGAAGATGGAGGCAGGTGGATGATTGTAATTATGGGGTGCTATTTAGCAGGACTGGTGTGATTGTAATTATGGAGTGCTATTTAGCAGGACTGGTGTGATTGTAGTAATGTAGCACTATTTAGCAGGACTGGTGTGATGGTAGTAATGTACCACTATTTAGTAGGACTGGTGTGATTGTAGTAATGTACCACTATTTAGCAGGACTGGGGTGATTGTAGTAATGTAGCACTATTTAGCAGGATGGGTGAGGTATTGTAGTAATGTAGCACTATTTAGCAGGACTGGTATGATTGTAGTAATGTAGCACTATTTAGCAGGATGGGTGAGATATTGTAGTAATGTAGCACTATTTAGTAGGACTGGTGTGATTGTAGTAATGTACCACTCTTTAGCAGGACTGGTGTGATATTGTAGTAATGTATCACTCTTTAGCAGGACTGGTGTGATTGTAGTAATGTAGCGCTATTTAGCAGGACTGGTGTGATTGTAGTAATGTATCACTCTTTAGCAGGACTGGTGTGATTGTAGTAATGTACCACTCTTTAGCAGGACGGGTGTGATTGTAGTAATGTAGCACTATTTAGCAGGATGGGTGAGATATTGTAGTAATGTAGCACTATTTAGTAGGACTGGTGTGATTGTAGTACTGTACCACTATTTAGTAGGACTGGTGTGATATTGTAGTAATGTACCACTATTTAGCAGGACTGGTGTGATTGTAGTATTGTACCACTATTTAGTAGGACTGGTGTGATTGTAGTACTGTACCACTATTTAGTAGGACTGGTGTGATATTGTAGTAATGTACCACTATTTAGCAGGACTGGTGTGATATTGTAGAAATGTAGCACTATTTAGCAGGCCTGGTGTGATTGTAGTAATGTAGCACTATTTAGCAGGATGGGTGAGATATTGCAGTAATGTAGCACTATTTAGCAGGACTGGTGTGATCGTAATAATGTAGCACTATTTAACAGGACTGGTGTGATTGTAGTAATGTACCACTATTTAGCAGGACTGGGGTGATTGTAGTAATGTACCACTATTTAGCAGGACTGGGGTGATTGTAGTAATGTAGCACTATTTAGCAGGATGGGTGAGATATTGCAGTAATGTAGCACTATTTAGCAGGACTGGTGTGATCTTGTAGTAATGTAGCACTATTTAGCAGGACTGGTATATTGTAGTAATGTAGCACTATTTAGCAGGACTGGTATGATTGTAGTAATGTAGCACTATTTAGCAGGCCCGGTATGATTGTAGTAATGTAGCACTATTTAGCAGGATGGGTGAGATATTGTAGTAATGTAGCACTATTTAGTAGGACTGGTGTGATTGTAGTAATGTACCACTATTTAGTAGGACTGGTGTAATTGTAGTAATGTAGCACTATTTAGCAGGACTGGTGTGATATTGTAGTAATGTACCACTATTTAGCAGGACTGGTGTGATATTGTAGAAATGTACCACTATTTAGCAGGACTGGTGTGATATTGTAGAAATGTAGCACTATTTAGCAGGACTGGTGTGATCGTAATAATGTAGCACTATTTAACAGGACTGGTGTGATTGTAGTAATGTACCACTATTTAGTAGGACTGGTGTAATTGTAGTAATGTAGCACTATTTAGCAGGACTGGTATGATTGTAGTAATGTAGCACTATTTAGCAGGATGGGTGAGATATTGTAGTAATGTAGCACTATTTAGTAGGACTGGTGTGATTGTAGTAATGTACCACTATTTAGTAGGACTGGTGTGATATTGTAGTAATGTACCACTATTTAGCAGGACTGGGGTGATTGTAGTAATGTAGCACTATTTAGCAGGATGGGTGAGATATTGCAGTAATGTAGCACTATTTAGCAGGACTGGTGTGATTGTAGTAATGTAGCACTCTTTAGCAGGACTGGTGTGATTGTAGTAATGTACCACTCTTTAGCAGGACTGGTGTGATTGTAGTAATGTAGCGCTATTTAGCAGGACTGGTGTGATTGTAGTAATGTACCACTCTTTAGCAGGACTGGTGTGATATTGTAGTAATGTACCACTATTTAGCAGGACTGGGGTGATTGTAGTAATGTAGCACTATTTAGCAGGATGGGTGAGATATTGCAGTAATGTAGCACTATTTAGCAGGACTGGTGTGATCGTAATAATGTAGCACTATTTAACAGGACTGGTGTGATTGTAGTAATGTACCACTATTTAGCAGGACTGGGGTGATTGTAGTAATGTAGCACTATTTAGCAGGCCCGGTATGATTGTAGTAATGTAGCACTATTTAGCAGGATGGGTGAGATATTGTAGGAATGTAGCACTATTTAGCAGGACTGGTGTGATATTGTAGAAATGTAGCACTATTTAGCAGGCCTGGTGTGATTGTAGTAATGTAGCACTATTTAGCAGGATGGGTGAGATATTGTAGGAATGTAGCACTATTTAGCAGGACTGGTGTGATCGTAATAATGTAGCACTATTTAACAGGACTGGTGTGATTGTAGTAATGTACCACTCTTTAGCAGTGAGTTTTATTTTTTTTGTTAGTGCTTGTTTTAATGCATTGTTATTAAATTAAATGACAATCTTTTGATGAGAGATCTACATGTCACTTCAGGCAGGCGCTCCCAGACAGAGATTTATAGCCTCATAAAGAACATTAACTTTCAAAATATTTAGATTTAAATATTTGAGTGTGTGTTTGTTTAAATGTGATTGTTGACCTTTACTGGCTGATCGCTGCTAGGTTGTGAGTTTGTCAAATTCTTATAAGTATATACAGGAGTCAGGGTCACCCAGGGCGAGAAACTATTTTTGGGAAGCTCACGTCTAAGTTTAGCAACAGCCTTGTCTATATGGGGAGGCTCTGTTCGTATTTACTCAGTCAAGGGGAACTGCGCTGTGTACAGAAAGATATATATCACATATAAACTATGTAGCCTCATTGTTTTGTGGCTGATTGTTAACGTAGAGATTTCAAAGGAGTAGTCCACTGTCAGACACACATACAAGCTTTGATTGATCGACATTTACTGTCATACAGCCAGAATTATATTATATCTTTGTACTGTTCGTGCCATACAATAACCCAAAATTTAAAACGTTATCAAATATTATACCATAGGCCAAATTATGACGCAAACTGTTTTCCTATAGAAAAAAAGAATGATAAGAAATGACATATTTTGACGTCATAGGAAAATTGCTTAAAAGAAAGATTTGTATAATTTCGTTTTGGCCAGCCTGCCTTGGCAATCAATACCTATATTATTCAGGCAGGATATACAGCAGTGTTTTGTGGAAGACCCAACACAAGTTGTACTGAGACACATACAAGCTGTACTGAGACCCATACGAGCTGTACTGATCGAGACACACACAGGCTGTACTGAGACACATACAGGCTGTACTGAGACACACATACGAGCTGTACTGAGACACACATACGAGCTGTCCTGAGACACACATACAAGCTGTACTGAGACCCATACGAGCTGAACTGATCGAGACACACACAGGCTGTACTGAGACACATACAGGCTGTACTGAGACACACATACGAGCTGTACTGAGACACACACGGGCTGTACTGAGACACACACGGGCTGTACTTTGTGATCTCACTCCCAGACATACAGTCTCCCATCACACTACAGTCATTAGTTAGTGATATTGAACTTTATGCCTGAATATTGTCTTGTTTTGTTATTCCTGTGTAATTTCTGTCTTCCTTTGCTGATAGTTGACTTCATCTGTTCTTACTTGTTTATATTCTTTGTTGATTATTGATTGCCAGTAAGATTGATGTTTTGAACGGTAACGAAGGTCATTCTCACTGTTATAACCATTGACATGGTTTCCCTGAGAGGAGAGGATGTGCTTCCTGTTTTTCAGCCCTATCTGGTGGTATCCCGATTACATGGCCTCATGAACCAGACCCACCTATGCTATCTAGTGGTGTGCTAACACCCGACTCAGGTCATTCTCTCTCTGTGAAACCCTCACTCCCAACAAGCACCGTACACAGCTTTACGGTCTGCAAAATTATCCATTCAGTAAGCATTATGGCTGTTTAATTGTGTTTCCAGACAATATTTGTCACATTAAGTCATAAAACACCTCCTAANTGATTGTAGTAATGTAGCACTATTTAGCAGGACTGGTGTGATTGTAGTAATGTACCACTATTTAGCAGGACTGGTGTGATTGTAGTAATGTACCACTCTTTAGCAGGACGGGTGTGATTGTAGTAATGTAGCACTATTTAGCAGGACTGGTGTGATCGTAATAATGTAGCACTATTTAACAGGACTGGTGTGATTGTAGTAATGTACCACTCTTTAGCAGTGAGTTTTATTTTTTTTGTTAGTGCTTGTTTTAATGCATTGTTATTAAATTAAATGACAATCTTTTGATGAGAGATCTACATGTCACTTCAGGCAGGCGCTCCCAGACAGAGATTTATAGCCTCATAAAGAACATTAACTTTCAAAATATTTAGATTTAAATATTTGAGTGTGTGTTTGTTTAAATGTGATTGTTGACCTTTACTGGCTGATCGCTGCTAGGTTGTGAGTTTGTCAAATTCTTATAAGTATATACAGGAGTCAGGGTCACCCAGGGCGAGAAACTATTTTTGGGAAGCTCACGTCTAAGTTTAGCAACAGCCTTGTCTATATGGGGAGGCTCTGTTCGTATTTACTCAGTCAAGGGGAACTGCGCTGTGTACAGAAAGATATATATCACATATAAACTATGTAGCCTCATTGTTTTGTGGCTGATTGTTAACGTAGAGATTTCAAAGGAGTAGTCCACTGTCAGACACACATACAAGCTTTGATTGATCGACATTTACTGTCATACAGCCAGAATTATATTATATCTTTGTACTGTTCGTGCCATACAATAACCCAAAATTTAAAACGTTATCAAATATTATACCATAGGCCAAATTATGACGCAAACTGTTTTCCTATAGAAAAAAAGAATGATAAGAAATGACATATTTTGACGTCATAGGAAAATTGCTTAAAAGAAAGATTTGTATAATTTCGTTTTGGCCAGCCTGCCTTGGCAATCAATACCTATATTATTCAGGCAGGATATACAGCAGTGTTTTGTGGAAGACCCAACACAAGTTGTACTGAGACACATACAAGCTGTACTGAGACCCATACGAGCTGTACTGATCGAGACACACACAGGCTGTACTGAGACACATACAGGCTGTACTGAGACACACATACGAGCTGTACTGAGACACACATACGAGCTGTCCTGAGACACACATACAAGCTGTACTGAGACCCATACGAGCTGAACTGATCGAGACACACACAGGCTGTACTGAGACACATACAGGCTGTACTGAGACACACATACGAGCTGTACTGAGACACACACGGGCTGTACTGAGACACACACGGGCTGTACTTTGTGATCTCACTCCCAGACATACAGTCTCCCATCACACTACAGTCATTAGTTAGTGATATTGAACTTTATGCCTGAATATTGTCTTGTTTTGTTATTCCTGTGTAATTTCTGTCTTCCTTTGCTGATAGTTGACTTCATCTGTTCTTACTTGTTTATATTCTTTGTTGATTATTGATTGCCAGTAAGATTGATGTTTTGAACGGTAACGAAGGTCATTCTCACTGTTATAACCATTGACATGGTTTCCCTGAGAGGAGAGGATGTGCTTCCTGTTTTTCAGCCCTATCTGGTGGTATCCCGATTACATGGCCTCATGAACCAGACCCACCTATGCTATCTAGTGGTGTGCTAACACCCGACTCAGGTCATTCTCTCTCTGTGAAACCCTCACTCCCAACAAGCACCGTACACAGCTTTACGGTCTGCAAAATTATCCATTCAGTAAGCATTATGGCTGTTTAATTGTGTTTCCAGACAATATTTGTCACATTAAGTCATAAAACACCTCCTAACTTTGACTAAGGTTTCAGTTAAAACCTTGTGGAGCTCTGGACAAACCCCCAGGTGTTAATGTCGTACCTACTTGTCATGTTTAGTTACAAGGAAATAAAGGGGAGAGCATGTGGCTGTAGTCACACTACTGACTGTGTAGACAGTGACCTTACAAGGTCAAAACCTGGTAGTCTGAGTGAACTCACAAGGTCAAAACTTGGTAGTCTGAGTGGACTCACAAGGTCAAAACTGTGTTGTCTGAATGACCTCATATGTTGGAGGTTTGGTGACCTTACATATACAGCATGTATAGCCGTGGAGTCTTGGGGATTTTTAAAGGTAAAACTCTCTGTGCATTGTAGCTATGGATATTTGCAATTGGTAGCATTACAAGGTTAAACTTTAGAAATTTATAATAGAGCAAGGTCAAATTCTACAAGAGTTTTAGCATAATTAAGCCCTTATCCATGTAATGAATTCCTTGGGACCCAAGAAGTTTCCCATTTGTGTAATTCGTTACATGGTTTGATGTTCCAGAGATGTTTCCTTATCAGGGACACAAACGATTTATAGACTTGACTTCATGTCATGGTTGGGAATTGAGTAAGTTTTACTGAATACCAGATGTTTTAATGGCCTTTGGGATCAGGTATACATGAATGTCCCTGATGTTACATGTAAAACTACATCTTATAAGGGTTGGATGTTGTGGCTTTATTGAGGTGTACCTGTTATGTTTTGGTTAGTTAGATGTTGAGAATGTACAGTACATTTCATGGGGGTTATATCTCAATGTTGTGACTAATTATTGAGGATGCACAGTACATATGTTATGTACATATGTTACGGGATTTAGTCGGATGTTGTAGCCTTTTGAGGATGTTTTAGCGCAACCAGGATGTAACGTGGTGATTTTAGAGGCCTGATAGTATTATGAGTTTTTTTTATGTAAATCATATTTATTAGGGTCAACATGTATGGTACATATTGTGTTGAAATTATAGCTTACAAGTTTTAGATAGTTTGCCTCAATCAAAGAATCTTTAATCGTATTACTTTAAAGCAGTAATTGGCTCATTTAAATATTTTGAGTTTGAGTGGCTTTGTTGTAAGAGAAAGCTAGTCTGTATTTGATTTACTGACAGATACCTACCCTGCTGTATCACCGCACACAAACACACAAGGTTTCCCTGAAATCTCGAGCAGCTAAACTTTAAAAGGGGAGGTTTTTGTTCATTAACAGTGATTTAGAGTTGATAAGTTGTAATTTGACTAAATTTACTTCAATCCTTTTTTATGTATAGCACAGGAGAAACAATTTGAGAAGGTTCAAATAATGTAAGTTTGCCAAAATTTAAGTTCTTAAAAAGACTAGTTAAAATGAATGGTTTGGGGCCCTCACAGATCTAGATAAAGTCACTGTGGGGGACATGTACTGACAGGCAAGTGGTCACGGAGCTTACTGTGAGAGATGGCGAAGATGGGTGACTTTATATCTTGGTCATGTTTAGTTTAAACATATTTTATTTGAACAATTCAAAAGGAATTGGACACAAGTTATTACAACTTAAAAATGTCCTTTTCCATTAAACAATTACATAATGGCATCATAATGCAATGGGCAGCATACTATATGGTCATGTTCTCCTCTTCTGTAAAGTGTGTTTTGAATTTTTTTTTGTAAGAAAACTCTAGTCATTTAACGTAAAAATCTATGGTTGTATTTTGCATGTTAAACCTTTAAGTGTAGTTGTATGTCTGCTATTTTGACTGCGGAGGAGGAGGTGTTTCTGATGATGTGACAGACAGCTGGTGCCCACCTCACAGTGCCTACCTGATAAGCTGTGTGGACTCCCTCATGCCCGATTACCTCATCTGTGTTAAAACCACCAGATTGGCATACAATGCTCACTGCTTTAGTACTAGCAGGCGACCTGTATGTACTCAGAAATCATTAACTTATTGATTTTACTTACCGTTACTTACACTCATTCGCTAATTATACCACAATTGGAGGCAATCAGGATTTTAAAGCAAACCTATCAAGTTGTTTTACTTGCCTATATCATTTTATATCATTTCCTGGTGCCTAGAGTCTTAAAACTAAACCTGTCGTTTGTTACTGGTACAAAGTATCGTAAATATCCTTTAATTTGTACTGTAAGCTGGTATCTGGAATCATAAAAAACCTGCAATTTGTACCATTAACTGGCAATGACAATTACTTACAATCTGTACTGTTAATTGGTATTGAGAATCTGAAGTGGAAGGAAGCTCTAAGATACATAACTGGTGTCTAGTGAGGAGCATGGTATCCAAGGTTACATGGCTGAGGTGTTGAGTTAGAGAAGTGATAGGCTGCTTTACGTAGCTTATATGTAGAATTTTTACCAGAAATTGTTACATGTTATGACGGATGCCTAAGCAAGAAAACTCTTTTACATGTCTAACTGCCAGAGTTCAGATAAACCCTTAGCATGGCTAAGGCCAGTTAAAAGTGACGAGAAACACTTAACGTGGCTAAGGTTGGTTAAAAGTGACTAGAAACCCTCAATATGGCTCTGGCCAGTTAAAAGTGACAAGAAACCCATAAGATGGCTAAGGTCGGTTAAAAGTGTCGAGAAACCCTTAACATGGCTAAGGGGTTAAAAGTGACGAGAAACCATTAATATGGCTAAGGTCGGTTAAAAGTGATGAGAAACCATTAATATGGCTAAGGTTGGTTAAAAGTGATGAGAAACCATTAATATGGCTAAGGCCTGTTAAAAGTGATGAGAAACCATTAATATGGCTAAGGCCAGTTTAAAGTGATAAGAAACCCGTAACTGGTTAAGGTCAGTTAAAAGTGACGAGAAACCCTTTACAAGGCTAAGACCTTAAAGTCAAGAGAAACTCATATCATGACTAAAGCCCAGAATAAAAAGTTCTACATAGCTTAGTTATAAATGCAGAGACAAGTTAACATTGCGCTGGTTTTGAGAAGGATCCAGGTGGGCTGACATGTTATAAAGGTACATAAGCTTTACAGATCAGAGGAATTGTAATGTAAGTTTATAATGCATTCTGCCTTCTCCATGTATGTTGTGTAAGGTTGGGGATGTGTTCTATACATTTCTGGAGAAATCTATGAAATATCCCCAGGATAATTTTCAATCTCATTTTAGTAATTGGAGTGCAAAATCATTCACCAGGGCATGATGCAAAACTTGCATAAAAAAACAGGGAATTCAATTTTAGTGAATATTGAATAAAACAAAGAGTGGTTTGAATTTTTAAAATCTTTGATAAATGGTAAATAGGCAGAAGATGGAGGTTGTTGGATAAGAAGATAGAAAAGTGGGTTATTTGAGGATTAGATGTTCCAGATCAGCTTGAAAAGCTGTGTAGGGTGGCTGCCATGTTGTGGGGTTAGAAAGGAGATAAGCAGGCCTTCCTCTTGTAATCCTTCTCATCAGCTATCTCCATCTCACGAGCGCTCTGTGGTACATCCCTAATGGGGCCCCCACAGGTCCCTGCCAGGGCACCAATTAGGGGCACCAAAGGGGGCATTGTGTGGCAGGTAATGATGATATTTCCATTTTGTCTATATAACAGATTTTTGTGTCTGTGTGAGATATCAATATTTCATCCCAAGTATATCCTTTTGTCCCAGATCTGTGGTCCGTCTGTGCTTGAGATCAGATGTAGTCCCTCTTTAAAAGAATTCTCAAGTATGTCCCTGTGTCAGAGATCTCAAGTATGTCCCTGTGTCAGAGATCTCAAGTATGTCCCTGTGTCAGAGATCTCAGGTATGTCCCTGTGTCAGAGATCTCAGGTATGTCCCTGTGTCAGAGATCTCAGGTATGTCCCTGTGTCAGAGATCTTTGTCAGAGATCTCCTGTACGCCCTGCTTTGTCAGAGATCTCCTGTACGCCCTGCTTTGTCAGAGATCTCCTGTACGCCCTCTGTGTCAGAAACCTTTGATATATCCATGTGTCAGAGATCTCCTCTACACCCCATGTCAGAGATCTCCTCTACACCCCATGTCAGAGATCACATACAAATAAAGACAAAAGATTTAGTATTTATTTCAAGCATAATCATTATCAAAATCAAATATGGAATATTAGATAAAAAAAAAAAGAATTATTCAAAGCTGATTTTTGTAATGCAAAGCTAATCTCAGCATTTTTAATCAAATCATATCTTTTTACGTTTTGTGGTTTGTATGACTGTTTAAGTTTCTATTGGTGATACTGATGTCTCCTTAGAAGTCATGGCCAGGCTATTATGGAGAAGGAAACAGATTGTGATTGACCCTTGGGCCCCCTCAAATTCATATTAGATTCACCTGAACCAATCACAAGTAGATGCCCATGTGAGAGCCAGGGGTAGGAAGGTTAATCTGTGGTTTGAGATGAATCCTTCTGTGCCGTATGTATTCCATGTTAACTTCAGATGTAACTGTGCTGGTGAAATCCCAGGTGCTGATTGTGGAGAATTACAGACAAGTTGGCTAAAATGTAGTCACCTGATTGTCATGGTGACAAAGTTAACCGCAGTAAGCACTGCTGGAGGAATGGATGCAGATTGAAGTTGGTTGTGATGAGATTGCAAAATATTACAACTTATACTAATTAGTGAGTCATCCTCTGTCTGCTTGCTTTATGTGTTGAAAACCAATGAATTCAGGAGGTTAACCAATTTTATCATGCAACACTACACATGAACATGTGATGTTACCATCAACTTTTCATCCCCACACTGGTATACATAATGGCCACACTGGCATGCCATGTAAAATGGCACCACTGACATGCCTTGTGTAGTGGCCTCAATGGCAATCCTTGTTTAGTGGCTGTTCAACTTACAAAGGGCCTCAGTGGGGTGCCCTGTGATCAGTGGCCACACTGGTATGACTTGTATAGTGGCATCACTGATGAGTCTTGTGTAGTAGCCTCACTGGCATGGCTTGTATAGTGGCTCACTGTTGAGCCTTGTGTAGTGGCCTCACTGACATGGCTTGTATAGTGGCATCACTGATGTGTCTTGTGTAGTGGTCACACTGGCATGGCTTGTATAGTGGCATCACTGTCGCCTTGTATAGTGGCCTCACTGGCATATCTTGTATAGTGGCATCACTGCTGAACCTTGTATAGTGGCCTCACTGGCATATCTTGTATAGTGGCATCACTGCTGAACCTTGTATAGTGGCCTCACTGGCATATCTTGTATAGTGGCATCACTGTTGAGCCTTGTGTAGTGGCCTCACCGGCATTGCTTGTATAGTGGCATCCCTGCTGAACCTTGTATAGTGTTCACACTGGCATATCTTGTAAAGTGGCAACACTGTTGAGCCTTTTGTAGTGGCCTCACTGGCAAATCTTGTATAGTGGCATCACTGTCGCCTTGTATAGTGGCCTAACTGGCATATCTTGTATAGTGGCATCACTGTTGAGCCTTGTGTAGTAACCTCACTGGCATGGCTTGTATAGTGGCATCACTGTTGAGCCTTGTGTAGTGGCCTCACTGGCATTGCTTTGTATAGTGGCATCACTGCTGAACCTTGTATAGTGTCCACACTAGCATTGCTTGTATAATGGCATCACTGTTGAGCCTTGTGTAGTGGCCTCACTGGCATATCTTCTATAGTGGCATCACTGTTGAGCCTTGTATAGTGGCCACACTGGCATTGCTTGTATAGTGACTATATTTGAAATGGATTCAAAACAAGGTTTGTAACAACATATTTTGCCTGTTTTCATGTTTTGTCATTGGTTTTCTGTTTATAATTACATTTGTTGATCAGTTTTCATTACATGTTCCTTTCTCAATACTTAATTTGGTCCATTGAGATTAATGGCAGTTACACACTATTTGATACAGTGCTGTTATGGATACAGGAAACAGCTACTGGTTCTGATTGCAGGGCAGGATTGTGCATGCTTACTAATTAGTAACTGAGAAATAAATTTTAGTCTGTCTGTTAGTGGTCTGTTAGTGGCTGACCACATACCACAGCTGATTAAATCATGGTCAATGCTGTGTTTATTATTCTGTGTTGTTATGATGTTTTAAGGGAGTGTTTGCATGCTGACTTCCTGTGAGGGTAATTGAAGTCCTAGTAAGCTGTTCCCTAGACTTAACAACACATTAATATGTAGCCCTGTTGATTGTATTGCTCTGATTTAATTGACACTGTCATTATATTTTGTAAGTCAAGCCACAATGACAATGTCAGTTTTGCCTTTTAACTGCCAAATTGTTAATACAGGACACTTTGAACATGGAACCTACATTGACAATGGCTAGCTGTACCTACATTGACATTGTCTGTCTGTACCTACATTGACAATGTCTGCCTATACCTACATTGACAATGTCTGTCTATACCTATATTGACAATGTCTGTCTGTACCTACATTTACAATGTCTAGCTGTACCTACATTGACAATGTCTGTCTGTACCTACATTGACAATGTCTAGCTGTACCTACATTGACAATGTCTGTCTATACCTACATTGACAATGTCTAGCTGTACCTACATTTACATTGTCTGTCTGTACCTACATTTACAATGTCCAGCTGTACCTACATTGACAATGTCTCTCTGTACCTACATTGACAATGTCTGTCTGTACCTATATTGACAATGTCTAGCTGTACCTACATTTACATTGTCTGTCTGTACCTATGTTGACAAAGTCTGTCTGTACCTACATTTACAATGTCTGTCTATACCTACATTGACAATGTCTGTCTATACCTACATTGACAATGTCTGTCTGTACCTATATTGACAATGTCTAGCTGTACCTACATTTACATTGTCTGTCTGTACCTACATTGACATTGTCTGTCTGTACCTACATTGACAATGTCTGTCTGTACCTATATTGACAATGTCTGTCTATACCTACATTGACAATACCTAGCTGTACCTACATTGACAATGACTGTCTGTTCCTACATTGACAATGTCTGTCTGTACCAGAGTACATTGACAATGGTTGTCTGTACCTACATTGACAATGTCTCTCTATACCTACATTGACAATGTCTGTCTATACCTACATTGACATTGTCTGTCTGTACCAACATTGACAATGTCTGTCTGTACCTACAATGATGATGTCTGTCTGTACCTAAATTGACAATGTCTAGCTGTACCTACATTTACAATGTCAAGCTGTACCTACATTGACAATGTCTGTCTGTACCTACATTGACAATGTCTAGCTGTACCTACATAAACAATGTCTGTCTGTACCTACATTGACAATGTCTAGCTGTACCTACATTGACGATGTCTGCCTGTACCTACATTGACAATGTCTAGCTGTACCTACATTTACATTGTCTGTCTGTACCTACATTGACAATGTCTAGCTGTCCCTACATAAACAATGTCTGTCTGTACCTACATTGACATTGTCTGTCTGTACCAACATTGACAATGTCTGTCTGTACCTACAATGACAATGTCTAGCTGTACCTACATTGACAATGTCTAGCTGTATCTACATTGACAATGTCTAGCTGTACCTACATTTACATTGTCTGGTTGTACCTCCATTGACAATGTCTGTCTGTACCTACAATGACAATGTCTAGCTGTACCTACATTGACAATGTCTAGCTGTATCTACATTGACAATGTCTAGCTGTACCTACATTTACATTGTCTGGTTGTACCTACATTGACAATGTCTGTCTGTACCTACATTGACAATATGTAGCTGTAGCTACATTGGTGTTGTCTGTCCGTGCCTACACTGACAATGTCTGTCTATACCTATATTGACAATGTCTAGCTGTATCGACATTGACAATGTCTAGCTGTATCTACATTTTCATTGTCTGTCTGTACCTACATTGGCAATGTCTGTCTGTACCTATATTGACAATGACTAGCTGTATCTACATTTACATTGTCTGTCTGTACCTATGTTGACAAAGTCTGTCTGTACCTACATTTACAATGTCTGTCTATACCTACATTGACATTGTCTCTCTGTACCTACATTGACAATATGTAGCTGTAGCTACATTGGCGTTGTCTGTCCGTACCTACACTGACAATGTCTGTCTATACCTATATTGACAATGTCTAGCTGTACCTACATTGACATTGACTGTCTGTTCCTACATTGACAATGACTGTCTGTAGCTACATTGGCAATGTCTGTCTGTACCTATATTGACAATGACTAGCTGTATCTACATTTACATTGTCTGTCAGTACCTACATTGACAATGTGTAGAGGTACCTACATAAACAATGTCTGTCTGTACCTAAATTGACAATGTCTAGCTGTACCTACATTTACATTGTCTCTTACCTACATTGACAATGACTGTCTGTAGCTACATTGGCAATGTCTGTCTGTACCTATATTGACAATGTCTAGCTGTATCGACATTGACAATGTCTAGCTGTACCTACATTTACATTGTCTGGTTGTTCCTACATTGACAATGACTGTCTGTAGCTACATTGGCAATGTCTGTCTGTACCTAAATTGACAATGTCTGTCTGTCCCTACATTGACAATGTCTAGCTGTATCTACATTTTCATTGTCTGTCTGTACCTATGTTGACAAAGTCTGTCTGTACCTACATTGGCAATGTCTGTCTGTACCTATATTGACAATGACTAGCTGTATCTACATTTACATTGTCTGTCTGTACCTACATTGACAATGTCTATCTGTACATACATTGACAATATGTAGCTGTAGCTACATTGGTGTTGTCTGTCCGTACCTACACTGACAATGTCTGTCTCTACCTACATTGACACTGTCTGTCTGTACCTACATTGACAATGTCTAGCTGTACCTACATTGACAATGTCTGTCTGTAGCTACATTGACAATGTCTGTCTGTACCTACATTGACATTGTCTCTCTGTACCTACATTGACAATGTCTGTCTGTACCTACATTGACAATTGTTTGTCTGTACCTATATTGGCAATGTCTGTATGTACCTACTAGCTGTACCTACATTGACAATGTCTGTCTGTACCTACATTGACAATGTCTGTCTGTACCTACATTGACAATGTCTGTTTATACCTACATTGACAATGTCTGTCTGTACCTACATTGACAATTGTTTGTCTGTACCTACATTGACAATGTCTGTCTGTACCTACATTGACAATGTCTGACTGTACCTACTAGCTGTACCTACATTGATGCTTGACTTTACCAACATTGACACTTGTCTGTATGACGCTGTACACATCAGGCTATACCTATGACAGGGTGGAGACTGTATGACAGTAGTTTAACATGAGTATTGATTGTAGTGGTGTGGTGTTGACATCCTGTCCACTAGACTTCTGTCAGCCACACTTTTACTCCCTCCATCTCTGTCTCTTCCCTAATTATCCACCTCCGCCCAGTCACACAGCCGATCGTGATGGAAAGGGAACACACATAGACTCGACTGCACTCGTGCAATGTCCAATTATGGCTGGCAGTATGGTGTGTGGGCGTTATAGCAGTCTTATTAGGGCGGAATTGGCCATACGCCTCACCACAGATACAGCCCTGTCACCAATTTAGGTAACAGATAATGTGACATTACTGTTTGCAAACATACCACTGGCTAGCTCTGTGGTGTCAGCTAATGGCAATATCATATTCATGTGCAAATTGATCTGTCATCAAAATATTGAAATTTGTGGAAATCCTGGCATCACGACTCAATTTACGGGTATGAAGCTGCTATATCATGGGGAGGGGTTCTTCATTATTTTCTCATAATGTGTATGTACAAGCAAAAGTCTGATCATTTACTTGGAAATTAACACTTTAAATTTGATGAAGATAAATGTGTTTGTAGAATTGTTGTTTGTCATCATGAGCAGTAGCAGTGGTGTCTATTATGACAGGTATGTAATATCAGGCGTACCACACACCCAGTCAACAGGTGGGCTAGCCCACCTAGCCCACCCTTGTCTCATCTGTAACCCCCGTCTTTGTTGGGTTATTTTTTTTGGGGGGGGGGGGGGGGGCAGTGCTGCCCTAATGGTGAATCATACAGCACCTAGCATGTCTATGCTACACTACACAGGGCACCTGCTGTAGTGATTACACACAAGGTGGTGATGTCACAGGATCTACAGTATCACCAGTGGACATCTCTACATCTATAACATTACAGCCATCACACAGGCTACACTGCTAGCTAGGCTGGTCAACTTTATGAGTAAGGATTTGTCTGCAGGTTTATCAACAATTGTTTTGTAATGATGATGGGACTGTATTGAGACATATAGTAATGACTGTTAGAGCAACCTAGCTGGATCTTCCCCTGGTCGTAATCTGCCACCTGGCTACAAAACATGAATCAGATACAGATGCTGAACCTCATGGTGACCTTGACTAAGCAAGGTCGCCCTACAGTGGGTGGTAGTAATGAAGGGAGGAAAAAACGAGAAGGTAGAGGGGAGGGGAAGGGGAAGTAACATTTTACATAACCCTGATTCTGTCCTTGAATCAACAAAAATCTTCCACAACTGATAAAAAAGGTATGGGGTGGACTAGACCAATCATAGGATGGTGTAGCTGTCTGTGAAGTTGCATGGCTTAGCTCGTGGAAATGTTCAACCTTGCATTCCACGAGCTAATGTAGTGTACAATGCTACTGTTCTTCTTGTTACATGTTTATGAGTAGTGCATGGAATTTTATATCATTTTTTACCAACATTATATAACTTAATTCTACCATGTTCCACACCCATCCCAATCCTTCCCAAGCAAATATAAGCAGTGTAGGTTTAGTTTTAAACTATTTTGAAATCATACCTGTGGAACCATATATAGCAATGTACACAGACACAGTTTTTAACCTACCAACAGCTGTATGAGTGTGGTGGTTAAGTTTCCTTGGTGACGACCAAAATACCTACTTGATTGTGTTAAAGCTTGGCCTGTAACACTTGATGGGAAAGTAAGCTATACAGGATATGGCACACGATGTACCATCTCCCCCTCACCTAGTAATACATCTTCTCTAATTATGTCACAGCCATCATGTCCGATAACACTTTGTCATGGCCATGCCCTGATGCCCTAAGTAATTAGCCCCACTGTACTGATTAAGTTGTGCTTTATCAGGCAAAAAAGGTGAAACAGAGAGGTACTTCATAAAATTTTGAATAAATTATATGAGTTTTGAGATGATTGTTATTCTTTATACTTACTTCTTGCATATAAACTGGAAGTATAACATTTACAAAGTTTGTTGACATTATTCACATAATTAACATTCAATAATTCTGTACGAAGGCATTTAAAAAAATTGTTGTGCATGATTTAAAGAACAGATTTTAAAGACATAGGGAAAAACAAATTGCAATATTTATAGGATCTACTAATTCTGTATTATGATAATATTTGTAATATCTACTATAACCATTGATCATTGAGTCATGTGCTGCCATTAAACAATTTATTGAATATTCGTTCTAATTCAACACCTTTTGCACACACTCTAGCTACACTTCATGATAATACAGTATAAACTTGAGTTAATGTTTGTGACCTTTGTTTTAATATAGAGGAAGGGGAGGTAACCCTTAGTTTATGTTTCAGGTAATTTTGCGGTAGGGGAGATAATCTTAAGCTTATGTTTGTGACCTTTAAAATAATTTTGAGGTAGGGGAGATATCTCTAGATTATGTTTGTGACATTTGAAATAATTTTGAGGTAGGGTAGATAATCTTTAACCTTTGAAATGAGTTTGAGGTAGGGGACATATCTCTAGATTATGTTTGTGACCTTAGACATAAATTTGAGGTAGGGGAGATAATCTTTAGATTATGTTTGTGACCTTAGACATAATTTTGAGGTAGGGGAGATAATCTTTAGATTATGTTTGTGACCTTTTAGATAATTTTGTGGTATGGATGATAAACTTATGTTTACATTTGTGTCATTTGTATCATAAAATTGAGTTTTTGTTTTTGACCTTTGAGGTAATTTTGAGGTAGGAATGTTAAACTTGAGTCTATGTCAGTGAACTCTGAGGCAAGAGGTAGGTGCTTATGAAAATGTTTGAATATGGGTGTTGATATCTTGTAGAGATAACATGTTATTTAGTGATCAGCGGTGACAACACAGAGCCATCTTTGGAGGAGCAGTTTCCTGTGATGTAGATATAACACTAGACAGACTTGAGCACCGATTTCCTGGCGGGATAACACAGGGCATGATAATGCTGTACCCTTATCTAACCGATGGGTACTTTGTGGTAGTCCTACAGCTGGGATAGGGTTCCTGGACCAACAGTAGGTCACAGCCATTCTCACGTATATATACAATTATATTTCTATGATAGGGTGTCTATATTAGGACATTGGTCAGGCTAAATTTATTTTTAGAATTCACCAAAGTCATATTTAGACACAGATATTCCGTTTCTTTATGCACATACCATGGGCAAATTTCTATTTTTGTAGTTGGTTTATATTTACTACAGGGATTTTACAGGTGATTCAGCACTCCACATCATACTACTAAGTTGTACACCACAACTCACTCATTCTGTCAAAGGTTTTGCAACATAGCAACTGGCGACCATATTGAACTGTTTTTATTGTTATTTTTCCAGTTCCACGAAAGAATATGATAGTTTATTAAATAGCGATATATTGATCAAGGGAACAGGATGCTGTGTGGGAAGATTTCACCGGTGGGTTATTTTACCTATTAGCAGATGAGATCTCGCAGATGAGATCCTATTTTCTGACCATTATTTGGAGCGGATGTTGGATGACATTTAGAGTTTGATCTTTCTGACCTCCAGCTGACAGTACAGAAGTTATTTTGTTGATACCCTGTCCATTTGTTATTACGGTAGTGTTGTTTTACCTTCCCGATATGACACCTCACTGTATACAACACATGGGTCGCCGATGACACACATCAATTATCAACTAAGCATTTTTCTCCTACATTATTCATATCAAACTACATGCACTTGCTGGCATATTTAACATAATTGATTTTCAGCAGTTTCTGATATCAAATTTCTTTTTACCTGCAAATTGTAGCATTTATCGGCAATAAGCTTATGTACTGTAATAAGCCCACCCTCTTCTCTGAGTCAGAGATTATGTGTTGTCCTGTAATAAGCCCACCCTCTTCTCTGAGTCAGAGATTATGTGTTGTCCCCCTGGGATAATTGCAGGATAAATACTGTAAAGTAAATACAGACAAATCTGTTAGTGTATTGTGTGACCCAGAAATCTGATTATTTGACCATCACATCTTATGGTAAAGCATTATCTTGTATGACCACATTATCTTGTTGTATGACTAGCTTAGTTATTGTAAAACAAGGATATCTGATGCTATATGTGTGAATGGTTAAGAAACGATAGCTGCCATGATTAAATAGGACAGAAAGTAAATTTAGCATGATAATCCATGTCATGGTTGATTTAGCATGATAATCCATGTCATGGTTGATTTAGCATGATAATCCATGTCATGGTTAAATTTAGCATGATAATCCATGTCATGGTTGATTTAGCTCCTCACAATAGTTGTAATACACCTGTAGAAACTGAAACTGAACTGAGAATTCAGGTGAAGTCATCTCAGTTGTGTTAGGGGTGTGAGGTCATCTAAGTTGTGTTAGGGGTGTAAGGTCATCTAAGTTGTGTTAGGGGTGTGAGGTCATCTAAGTTGTGTTAGGGGGGTGAAATTACTGTAGATGTGTTGTAAGGGTGGGAAATTATCTAAAGTTGTGTTAGGAGTGTGAAATTAACAGAGATGTGTTGTAAGGGTGTCAAATTATCTAAAGTTGTGTTAGGAGTGTGAAATTAACAGAGATGTGTTGTAAGGGTGTCAAATTATCTAAAGTTGTGTTAGGAGTGTGAAATTAACAGAGATGTGTTGTAAGGGTGTCAAATTATCTAAAGTTGTGTTAGGAGGGTGAAATTACCGGAGATGTGTTGTAAGGGGGGGAAATTATCTAAAGTTGTGTTAGGAGGGTGAAATTACCGGAGATGTGTTGTAAGGGGGGGAAATTATCTAAAGTTGTGTTAGGAGGGTGAAATTACCGGAGATGTGTTGTAAGGGGGGGAAATTATCTAAAGTTGTGTTAGGAGTGTGAAATTACCGGAGATGTGTTGTAAGGGGGGGAAATTATCTAAAGTTGTGTTAGGAGGGTGAAATTACCGGAGATGTGTTGTAAGGATGTGAAATTATCTAAAGTTGTGTTAGGAGTGTGAAATTAACAGAGATGTGTTGTAAGGGTGTGAAATTATCTAAAGTTGTGTTAGGGATGTGAAATTACTGGCGATGTGTTGTTAGGGTGTGAAATTATCTAAAGTTGTGTTAGGAGGGTGAAATTAACAGAGATGTGTTGTAAGGGTGTCAAATTATCTAAAGTTGTGTTAGGGGTGTGAAATTACTGGAGATGTGTTGTAAGGGTGTGAAATTACTGGAGATGTGTTGTAAGGGTGTGAAATTACCGGAGATGTGTTGTAAGGATGTGAAATTATCTAAAGTTGTGTTGTAATGAGTGTGAAATTTAAGGTGTGTACATGTCCTTTATACTTACATACATAGTGTTGGACACACAAAAACAATGTAAACTAAAAATCTTTTCATCTTACTCTCTGGTTTTCGACATTGTTTCAAAGTGATATTTCCTCAGATCGCAATCAGAAAACTTCCCTGCCTGATGAGATATGACTAACACACAATAAAGTAACAACCATAGATATATACAGCACTAACAACAGCCAGGGAGACAGGAACTGTGTAGGCTGGAAAACTCTAACGAACTATATTGGGGCAGCAATACTTTACTATGTAGATTGGAAGACTTCAGAGAACTATATAGGCTGGAAGACTGGGAGACTGCAGTAAGTAGGCTGGAAGGCTGGGAGACTGCAGTATGTAGGCTGGAAGGCTGGGGGACTGCAGTATATAGGCTGGAAGGCTGGGGGACAGCAGTATGTAGGCTGGAAGGCTGGGAGACTGTAGTATATAGGCTGGAATGCTGGGAGACTTCAGTATATAGGCTGGAAGGCTGGAGTATATATGCTGGAAGGCTGGGAGACTTCCGTATATAGGCTGGAAGGCTGGGGGACTGCAGCATGTAGGCTGGAAGGCTGGGGGACTTTAGTATATAGGCTGGAAGGCTGGGGGAATGCAGTATGTAGGCTGGAAGGCTGGGAGACTGGAGTATATAGGCTGGAAGGCTGGGAGACTGCAGTATGTAGGCTGGAAGACTGGGAGACTGCAGTATATAGGCTGGAAGGCTGGGAGACTTCAGTATATAGGCTGGAAGGCTGGAGTATATATGCTGGAAGGCTGGGAGACTTCAGTATACAGACAGGAAGGCTGGGAGACTTCAGTATATAGGCAGGACGGCTGGAAGACTTCAGTATATTAGGCACGAAGGCTGGGAGACTTCAGTATATAGGCAGAAAGACTCTATATAGGCTCTAATCAAGTATATAGGCAGAAAGACTCTATAGGGTTCAATAAAGCTCAGTTAAGTAATTGGCTTCAATTGAGTATATGGGCAAGAAGACTTGTGAAAGCCATGTAGTTAGGAAGATTCAATGAACTTTATTGAGGTAGTACAAATCTTATAAACAACCAGACACCATTAGGTATGAGTCTGACTTGGAATAAATAATTTGTTCACATATTCATTTCTTTGTCTAATAATCTATTTACAATTGGTAATAAGTGTACTTTACTCCATCCATTTATCATAGTTTGAGTTTTCTGTCGCTGAATTTTGTTTTCTTTCTCTTTTTAGGTTTGTCTGCCAAGAGTTAAACATTATTCCTTAAGATGTTATTAAGTGTAATGATTAATATAAAATTGTTTGTTCTGCTAGAACAGTAAGCCTTCATCACTTGTGTGAACATGTTTGTGACACGTGGAATAACCAGACAAGAATAACTTGTGATGAAAGAGGCCATTTTTACGAAAAATTTCATATTTTCGTGCCTGACTGATTTCTGTGTAATACTCAATGTGGCTTTCTTACCTGAGGGTCATGGCAAAAATGTGAAAGTCTGGTCAACTTAACGCCCACCAACTTACAAACAATAATAATCATAAACATAGGGTGATCTGATACAGTTCCAGTAAGGCACAAGTACATAAGAAGCTGTTAGAGTTGTTGATATGGTTGGGGAAGGTGGATACGGTTGGGGAGGGTGGATACGTTTGGGGAGGGTGGATACGGTTGGGGAGGGTGGATACGTTTGGGGAAGGTGGATACGGTTGGGGAGGGTGGATACTGTTGGGGAGGGTGGATACAGTTGGGGAGGGTGGATACGGGGAAGGTAAAGCTGCTGAGGTGTAGGATATGATGGGCGGTATAATTGGGACATTGATTGGGACAGATATACCTGTAGTATTGTGTTATCAGGCCATCAGTGTCTGCTGGCCATATATATACTACCTATAATTATCTTTGATAAAAGTAGGCTGATATACACGTACCTGTAAGTCATACCTTTACAGAAAAAATGGTGTCCTTTACTGTTTTGTCTTATTTAGGTATCCAAATCTAGAATGGTGCTATAAATGAAATTGTCCTGAAAATTCCTTACCTTCACAACAAGAACGATTGCAAATATTCACATGTATGTGTCTGTTTTACATTTTTAAATTCCACAAATATGAAAGGTCTCGGAGTTCATCAAAATAAAAAACTTTCCACTGATGTTGATATGAAATAAATGGAAAATTTATGTGAAGAATTGGAGCACATGGCAGGATTGTGTTGTGATGTTAGTCAGATTGGTACCTGCACGGTGGCCTATGGTAATTAGCGTTCTCAGCATCTTAGTAGTGTAGGTATGAGTAAGGAGCACCAGAGCCCTGCAGACAGGCCTGGTGGCGGCCCCGCTAATGATCCAATCATGTCCATCAATACAAACCTATATAAATGTGTATCAATGAAATACACAAACAAATATAAGGGGGATACATAACCAGTAAAACAGAGAGGTGGAAAGGAGGAGAAAACAGGTTTCATAATCTGGGTGGAAATCACTGTATCAAGGGTGAGCAAGTGCAGAGGAAAGCAAATTTTGTTTTCTAAACCTTTAGTTTGTCTAAAATGTCCAGGGCGTTTGATATTGACGAGAAAGTAGATAAGAAACGTGAAGGATTGGGCTGATACAGGTATCGGAGAGTGCAGGAAAGATTGGGCAGTCACAGGTAAAATGGGTCAGCTTCACATGCTGGTGTGTGTATACATAGGTCTGTCCTGTTATAAGGGTCTCCCAGTCCTCCACCAGACCAGCATCAGGACACTGCTAGGCCTTACTATTACAGCTGTTCATACTGGATAGAGCCGTTCTACAGACTTTCCTATCAGTTCTACCCACATCTTTCTCAGTTCTACTACCAGGATATTCTAGTCTCTAAACTTTTCCACAGATAATTTTACAAGACTTGTGTCCTGATTCCAAGTGAACTCCTAAGGACACAATAGTTCACTATCTGTTTCATATTCTGCAAATGTTGTTCCTAGAATACGTGATTATTGGAAAACCTTTAAAAGCCGGCCTGAAGGACACTCAACCCGTGGAGTCGTGTCACACATTGAGGACGGCCGAGGCTACCATAGGATAACTTCAATCTTTGTCAATAATTCTGTCAGGATTATATATTGGAACAACAATTCAGCCGTGGTTTTATTGGGTCAACAGTTTCTCTCTCATTCCTTACAACTAGTGGAATCCTACCAGCATCATCATACAGCACTTCTACGTTCTGTCTTTATTGGAAGTTCTTCACTGGAAATTCTTCTATGTCCAGCTCCAGATGACTTGATTGCTCTGTAGCAAAACTAGAGTTGGTGTCCTAGGAAATTCCCAGAGATTTTAATCTGTTCCTGCCTAATCCACCAGCTCAATGTAGGTATTTTAACTACATATCTACAACCAAGCCCTCCCCTGTATCCATTCTCAATTACCCCTCCCCTTTATCCAAACTGTGGCAGTCAATCTTTTACAGGTCAGTTGCATATGGTGGTCAGTAGGATAGAGTGGTCAGCCAGAAAGTTGTGGCAAGGAGTGTATGCATGCTGGTCTGTGGTTGTCAGTAAAGATGTGATGGTAAGGGGGATCTACTGGTCAGTGGTTGTCAGTAAAGATGTGATGGTAAGGGGAGTGATTGATTGATTGATAGTTTTACGTCCGCTTCACTACCGAGTAGTTTGGTTATTCAGGGGTAAGGGGGATCTACTGGTCAGTTATATGTAGTGGTCAGTGGAATGTGAGTGTTTGTGAAATGTAGTGGTCAGTGGAATGTGAAATGTAGTGGTCAGTGGAATGTGGGAGTCAGTAAGATATGCTATGGTTTTTGTGACATAGTGGTCAGTTATATGTATAGTGGTCAGTGGAATGTGAGTGTTTGTAGGGTGTAGTGGTCAGTGGACTGTGGGAGTCAGTAAGATATGTTATCGTTTTTTGTGACATAGTGGTCAGTGGACTGTGGAAGTCAGTAAGATATGTTATGGTTTGTAGGACGTAATTTGTCAGTAATGATGTGATCTTTGTGTTAGTAAGTAGTGTGTATTGATTACTAGAATTAGTGGTCAATAGATGTGGTCAGTGGGATGCGGTGGCAGCCATCTGAGTTTGGCTGAGTAGGATGTGGTCAGTAGTGATCAGTATTATTTAGTGGTCGTTGTGGTGGCTAGTAAGATGTAGTGGTCAGAAAAAAATGATGGTTAGTGGGATGCACTGGTCAATGATATGTAGTGGTCGGTAATATGTTCTGGTCAGTTAAAATGTATCCACTGATCAAAAAATATTTGATGGTGTATGGAGATAAACATTGTAAAAACATATCTTAGCTTGAATTGTGAAGTTTTGGTTAAATTTTGTCTCTGTAACAAAATGAAAGGTTTTGTTGCCAATAGAGGAATGCTCCGGGGTTTGATGGATATGTGAGGGTGTCAGTAATGTCACAGTAGGGGAGATAAATCAAAGGGGATTCATGTCAGTCATTAGCTCCTTGATTAAAAGGTTGGTTAGTACTAGTTGATGGGTGATGGTGACAGTCCAGGTAGAGCAAGCCATCAGCCCTCCACATATCAAACCAAAGCTGATTTATCAGCAGCCTCCTTGAGTCATTGAATATTCATAAGGTTTGTGATGTGAGGTGTAGTAAGGAGGGGAGGCAGTGAGGGTTTTATCACTGTCTGTGTGGGGAAGTGTCACCTCTCATCAGCCACCGTGACAGAGGTCAACAGAGGTCAACACGGAAACTCACAGTGTGACCAATTGAGATGCAGATCATGTATGTTTGACAGCTTTTGGTGTCATCATTTTGGGGTTAGGGGTTGGTGTGACATCCCAGTAAGAATGGAGGTTGAAAATTAACTAGTTTATCTACAGTAGCAAATGTCTGTTACTGAAAAGGTTGATTTGGTAAAAATCATTTCAAGATTTTAAATCATGTCATAGTGAGAAGTTTCTCCTGAAGTCGTTACACAAGTCAGTCTACAGGATTAATGTTGACTGTCATGTGAATGATATGTCTGTCTAGGCTGTTCACCCAATGTTAATTATCTGGGACATTTTAACAGCTCTCCTGAATCTGTTCTAAACCGGCTGGCTGATCTATCGGTGAATTTCTAACAGACTTATCGGCATAAACTGAAGATTCAGCATTAAACATATTCATCAGCAATTCATCTTAACTGTGTTAGAACAAAAAGGCAGACACTGATGTGGTGAATTCGTAATTCACACTTGCCCACTCTCCCTATTTTAGAGGGATGCTACCAATTTTGGACCCTAAAATTGAGCATTTTCAGCCAGTGAATTTGATAAACTATTCCTATTTTCTAAGATCTGATAATTTTATAATCTGAAAGATGCCATTTACGAGTGTTAATTTTTCCCTAGGGTGTACATACACACATTTTATTTTTGCTTTTAATTCTGAGCATGTGCAATCTGCCCCATAGAAATTTTAAAAAGTATGATAATTGAAGAGTGCGTGCAGACATGGGTTGTATTATTAGTCATAAATAACCTACCCATAAATGATAATGTAATCTACTTTCTGATTGGTCAAGTGTAGACTGTTATTTCTTAGCTAATGAGCAAGGATTATGTATCCTATCGAAGTAATTTTAAACAAAACTGATATTTGATGGAACAAAAGTTGATCATAAATCATGTGGTTGGTAGGAATGGAATAGTGTCTGTGGGGAGATACAGGGGCATGTCTTTGAGATATCACTTTGGGAGTTAATCCTTGGTATTGTGCAGCACACTTTACACGACTAAAATCTCTGTCGAGACATTTCCAGACTTGGACAGATTACCTATAGAAATCTTATTTCTTGCTTGTGTTGCACATGGGAAAAAAAATCCTCTAAAAATGGGGGAAAAATCCTCCAAATTGTATCCTTAGCATTAAAATGAAATGTGGTATTTAAAAATCATGAGAAAAGCCATTGAAACCTTATTTTGCTGTATTTTATATTTATGGGTGTATCATTTATAACAACGTGTTACCATGCATTAGGATTCTGATGTTACTGATAATGATGAATATTTTTGATTACAAGGTTAATGTGTATGTTCTGATGCTAATCATGAATGTATACATTGTAATTTCATGTTTATCATTTTGTTTTTGATGATGAACAGTATATTTGAAAAATGTCTGTGCACTGTGTTTTCATAATTTGATACCGATCCTTTCGAACGAGTTGTCATAAATATTGCGGGGACACATTTGTGTCCATGGCTTGCGATGGGAGAGAATTTCCTTATCGCCTTGTTAGTTGTCATCTAGTAGCACTGGATTTTCTGCGATGTAGGGCGTATCTACCAGCATCCACAACATCTCCCAGCTTCAACCATTGATGTGAACAACTGATCACAACTACCGAAGTATGTGTGAAAACAGGACCTCTGTGCTCCGGCATCAGATTCGTAGATCAACATGGAATCAGAGAGCTAATTTGTTTCTACATATAGAAGGCCATTATTATATACTTGTGGTAAAAACTAATAGTAGGTGTGATTGTTCTGCTTGAATGTAAGGATGATAAGGAGAAAACTCATGTTAAATACTAATGGTCTGTTTGTGTCCGAATTTGTTAAATTGGGCAATTTTTTAAAGTTGATCGAAGGTCATGACCTTAGAAACAGCAGACAAGATGGTACATACCTAACATAGTTGTGTGGCGAGAGAAGAATTATATACTATAGAATGGGATCTTTAGCTCAGAGGATTAAGTAATTGTATAAGTACTGTGTACTATTAGTGAGAATGTGAAGTGCCCTACCTTATAGTTCTGTAATACACAAGTGCTTTATCTACAAGTAAAGTCACAACCAAGAGGCTTTAACGAATATGTCCTTATTTCTGGTCACTTGTACTTAGTGTACTTAATTGTGTACTTATTCAGCATATGTATAATTCACTTTCTTCTTATGTTCCCTGACTTTGGACACAAATACAATCACTTTAATTATCAACACTTTACACCTGTGCATGTAAATGTAGGTAGTTGTGTCCCAGGTGTGTGTGAATGAACATGTATAGAAAATGTGGTCCCTGGAGTTGTTGGTCAGACTGTGATGACCAGTGAGGGTCCCTGGAGTTGTTGGTCAGACTGTGATGATCAGTGATGGTCCCTGGAGTTGTTGGTCAGACTGTGATGACCAGTGAGGGTCTCTGGGGTTGTTGGTCAGGCTGTGATGATCAATGATGGTCCCTGGAGTTGTTGGTCAGGCTGTGATGATCAGTGATGGTCCCTGGAGTTGTTGGTCAGGCTGTGATGACCAGGGAGGGTCTCTGGAGTTGTTGGTCAGGCTGTGATGATCAGTGATGGTCCCTGGATTTGTTGGTCGGGCTGTGATGACCAGTGAGGGTCTCTGGGGGTGTTGGTCAGGCTGTGATGATCAATGATGGTCCCTGGAGTTGTTGGTCGTGCTGTGATGACCAGTGATGGGCCCTGGAGTTGTTGGTCAGACTGTGATGACCAGTGAGGGTCCCTGGCGTTGTTGGTCAGACTGTGATGACCAGTGAGGGTCTCTGGGGTTGTTGGTCGGGCTGTGATGATCAATGATGGTCCCTGGAGTTGTTGGTCGTGCTGTGATGACCAGTGATGGGCCCTGGAGTTGTTGGTCAGACTGTGATGACCAGTGAGGGTCCCTGGGGTTGTTGGTCGGGCTGTGATGACCAGTGAGGGTCCCTGGAGTTGTTGGTCAGGCTTTGATGACCAGTGCGGGGCTCTGGAGCTGTTGGTCGGGCTGTGATGACCAGTGAGGGTCCCTGGCGTTGTTGGTCAGACTGTGATGACCAGTGAGGGTCTCTGGAGTTGTTGGTCAGACTGTGATGACCAGTGAGGGGCTCTGGAGTTGTTGGTCAGGCTGTGATGACCAGTGAGGGTCTCTGGAGTTGTTGGTCAGACTGTGATGACCAGTGCGGGTCCCTGGAGTTGTTGGTCAGACTGTGATGATCAGTGATGGTCCCTGGAGTTGTTGGTCAGACTGTGATGATCAGTGATGGTCCCTGGAGTTGTTAGTCGGGCTGTGATGACCAGTGAGGGTCCCTGGAGTTGTTGGTCAGACTGAGATGACCAGTGAGGGTCCCTGGAGTTGTTGGTCAGACTGAGATGACCAGTGAGGGTCCCTGGAGTTGTTGGTCCGGCTGTGATGACCAGTGAAGGTCCCTGGAGTTGTTGGTCAGGCTGTGATGACCAGTGAGGGGCCCTGGAGTTGTTGGTCAGGCTGTGATGATCAGTGAGGGTCCCTGGAGTTGTTGGTCGGGCTGTGATGACCAGTGCGGGTCTCTGGGGTTGTTGGTCAGGCTGTGATGATCAATGATGGTCCCTGGAGGTGTTGGTCAGGCTGTGATGATCAGTGATGGTCCCTGGAGTTGTTAGTCGGGCTGTGATGACCAGTGAGGGTCCCTGGAGTTGTTGGTCAGGCTTTGTTGACCAGTTCTGTGTAGCGATACCTCTTTATGAAATCCATCAGACAAGAAATCAGGGACCACCAGGATTACCTATGTTGACAGAATGGGAGGCTCCATTTTCACTCCCTGTTTGTTTTGATACTGCAGAAATCAAAATTACACAAAGCTTAACAAAGGAAAGTTCAAGGTTAATAAAGAATTTAATTCAATCTTGTCATTTTGTCAAGCTAATAAACCCTGTCCAGGTTAAATTAACAGAGTTGTGAGTTAATGTCAGTGATTCTCTGTATATTGGAAACCCTCCGGCAGCTGTATAGCCATAATTACCATGTTGACAGGGCTGTTTCGCTGCGATATCTGTGGAGAAGACTTCCTTTGGAATAGGAGATTGACAATGTATCGTATTTTGACTGATAAAAACATGAGCACTTTGAGTATGTGTGGGTGTGTGTAACAACAGGGAGAAACATGATGTCAATATTCAGTACTTCAGAGCCATGTAAGAGCTGTATCCACAGGTTATTCCAAGGTTTCTCATAGTATTTAACGTCTGGACCATTGTTTAACTAAATCTATTTTATTTGACATATATGTATGGTTTGGATGTCATATGATGTCCTGGTAATTTTACTGGACGTGTCGTTTCAGAAATATATGATATCCTGGTAATTTCAGTGGACACATATGTGGTTTGAAAAATTGTCATGTGACATCCTGTTTTTAGTGGATACATGTATGTGGTTTAGGATATATGATATGACATCCTTGTAACGTCAAAGTGCTGATAATGTAAAATGTTCATACAGTATTATCTTATACTTTGGAATGAACATACGTCATTACAAAGCCGATGTAGTAATTCCCCCAGACCACTATACAGTGTGATAGACTGGGATAACTATAGCTGTCAGGGTTACAGATTGGTTGACCCTCCTATTACCTTATTTCACCTCACAATAACATTCAACAGTTTTTCATATAACAGTTTGATGAGGTTGGAAAGATCATATGTATCTTTCATGCCAGACATGTAAAGGAGCATGTATCCATAGGTACATTCTAGTCGTCGTTGTTAGGGCAACCTGCAGCAGGATTGGTACACGTCTTTCCATAAATCTGTATGTTTCAGAAATGCACGCTCTTTTGATTAATTCCTACAGCAGCCTGTTTTGTTGTGTATTTTCAGGATTGTAAGTTCTGTCGGAGAAACGTCAATAGTGGCTCAGGAACGCAGCAACAGTGGGAGTGGGGTGGAAAAGGTCAGGATGGGGCGCAAAAAAATCCAAATATCCCGCATTGGCGACGAACGGAACCGGCAGGTAAGAATTACTTAACATTGTTTAATTTTGAATATACATTAAAAGTTGATTTTCAACTAACCTGGAGGACAGGAATCATTATTTTATGATTGAGCATAAGTTATTTCGAATTTGATGATCAAGAGACAAGCCTTACTGCGTGGACAGGAGAAGAATAATGACTAACAAGTACTTAGATAGTAAGACAGAGCAGTAAGGTTATAATAAGCTTAAACTATATATTTCATTGTCATTTTCAACTAAAACTAACTAGAGGATGAGTTACCCGAGACTTTTGACAAACCAACATTTTACATTTAGGCATGCTTGTATATTTCCCATCCAAATTCCATTTTTTTTCAGGAGATGAACACAATGTTTGCTATAGCAGCTGTTATTAGTAAAAAATAATCGTATCTTTATTTCATTTCATACTTGTCTTTAACTATGCAAGTTGAGTGAACAACATTTTGAAATGTCATCGCTCTTCAGTTCTTTACAATCCAAAATTTAATAATAACAAATGACGTTGAATTGTTGACAAATTGTTGAATGCTAAAATAACATTTAAGACAGGAAAAAGGTAATTAATTTAGAAACTTTGGAAACTAAGTCATCTATTGAAGATTTATTTTCTGTTAATCAAGTCTGAAAATGAAAAGATGTTACGTTTTATAGATAATGTGTAGGGAAGCTGTTTTTGTTCTGTAACACAGAGATGTGGTACATCACTGCACACTGTCACTGTTTATTTGTGGAACAAAATCCTGTGTCTTTGAAAGTGTGCTACATACATCAAATAAATATTTGTTATTTGCACAGACAGAATTAAGGTTAAATAATGGAGTGGTATTCAGACATTTAATGACAAGGCTGGAGTGGTATTCAGATATCTAATGACAAGGCTGGAGTGGTATTCAGACATCTAATGACAAGGCTGGAGTGCAGTACACATAACATTTGGCTTCTGTTTTAAAGCTTGACACATCATTTGACCTAGATCATGTTTGCTTTGACCTTGATCATGTCTGCTTTGACCACGATAATGTTTGCTTTGAACTTGCATGACCTTGACTGCTTTGACTCTGATCATGTGTGCTTTAACCTTGATCATTCCTGTTTTGACCTTGATTACGTTTGCTCTAACCTTGAGCATGTTTACTTTGACCTTGGTCATGTTGCTTTGACATTGATCATGTGTAACTTGACCTTGGTCATGTTATTTTGACCTTGATCATGTCTAATTTGAACTTCATGTCTGCTTTGACCCTTGTGTTGTCTGTTTTAACTGTGATCATTTCATAATTTGACATTTCAACTTCTTTTTTTTTTGTATTTAGCTTTAAACATTTCTACTTTGATCTTCATCTTACTTTCACCTATCAACCTTAAGCTTGATCATTTTTCTTTTATGTCCTATGTCTATTTTGAATTTGAAATAATCACACAAACTCCTGATATTCAAGGAGACGCATATCTTAGATCTAGATTTACGGTAACTGTCTTGACCGTGGCTAGGTTTGACCAACTTGATCTAGAGTTAACTTCCTTTTCTACAACTATGTGTAGATTTACAGTTTGATTCAACTGGTCAGAGAAATGGTCAAAAAAACCTGAGAGACTTCACTATCAGTTTCACTACATCGTTTGTTTATAATTATTTCTTACCTAAAGCACTTGATCAACTGTGGATTTATTGATTATGCACTCTATCCAACAATCGACTACTATCTCGATTTCCTGATAAGAATCCAGTGTCATGGGAATTGTGTCCGAACACAAGGTCACGTGAGGTTGAATCCAGTACAGAGAAACTCGCAGGTTGGAAAACACAATTACACTTCTCTACTCAAGGTAAAAGGGAGTCTTTCTGCATCAGCCTGACATTAGTTAAAGATAGAGCTTGCGTATAACCTGCAGCTTCTGCTTGTAATACCAGTGATCAAAATCTGATTGCCACATCAACTTTTGATGGCCACCCATTGATTGTAGATATCAAATCATACTGCAGGGAGGAGAAGCATGCCATTAAACCTGTGCCTAGCAAACACCTGCAGCAGGACATCTTCTAGTCAAACATCTTCATTCACAAATCATATTTTTAATGATTACTTCTTTGGGTATCTGCAGAAATAACATGGCTTCTCAGCACCATCGGATATGAGACTGAAAAGTCTTTGATTATTATGATGCAAGATGAATGGAAAGGTTATATGGCATGGAGAAAACAATCCTGTATCTGTGGCCTGGTTAACCTAGACTGGTTTGATTTAGGACTCTATAATCCAAAACAATCAACCATATCAGACTGTCTGTGCTACCATCCACCATATCAGACTGTCTGTACTACCATCCACCATATCAAAGTATCTGTCCTACCATCCACCATATCAAACTGTCTGTACTACCATTCACCATATCAGACTGTCTGTACTACCATCCACCATATCAGACTGTCTGTACTACCATCCACCATATCAGACTGTCTGTACTACCATCCACCATATCAGACTGTCTGTACTACCATCCATCATATTAGACTTTCTGTCCTACCATCCATCATATCAAAGTATCTGTCCTCTTACAAAAACTCTCCTTAGCTCTCGATTCAAAAATAGTCTCTAGCTTAAATATTTGAGTAGAACAAATTGGTTACAAAAACCAACAACATATGAACAGCAGATATATATTGGTATGTATTTCTGTTGTTTCATTCTTAAATAACTTCTATACATGACAGAACAAATGTCTATAGCTATAAATACAACCCACTAATATATACATATATATTATTACTGAGTACTTGAGCCAAACACCAGAGCACCAGTTCACCACTTCTTGACGCCCCACTTTAAGTAACTGACACCCTGTACTGTTACAACACTAGTTACAACAGATCATTATGTTTCTATACTTGAATGCCTATGGATTCCTACTTCAGCAGATTATTGTATACCTGATATGCAGGTGTTCATCTCATTGGAGTTTGAAACTCCGCTGATTTGTCTTAAGACCTGAGGTTCAGACTTGTTATGGAGACCGTTGATTGCCTATCAGGGTGGCACCCAGTACACTGCTTTATACAAGTCACAAATTCTAATTGTTTGATATGATTTAATTAGCCACCCTACCTTTACCTATATACCTCCAACAAGTTACGCTATCTAAAGAGTTCCGCTTCAACGAGTGGAATAATTAATTAGCTAGTTTATCTAGGGGACATAGTTTACTCGGTACACCTCCACAGATATCATTGTGTCCTACGGTCAAGGTCCTACATGTCCCAAGGTCACATGTGTCAACTCTCACTTTTGCTGACAAAGCTCTGTAAATAGGGTAATCTCTGTATTTCCATCCCTGAAATGTAACTGTGTATGAGTCTCTATATCTTTGTCGGAGATGTTCCCTGTGTACCAGTCTCTATATCTCTGTCTATCTAAGATGTTCCCTGTGTACCAGTCTCTATATCCCTGTCTATCTATGATGTTCCCTGTGTACCAACCAGTCTCTATATCTCTATCTATGATGTTCCCTGTGTACCAACCAGTCTCTACATCTCTATCTATGATGTTCCCTGTGTACCAGTCTCTATATCTCTATCTATGATGTTCCCTGTGTACCAGTCTCTTTATCTCTGTCTATCTATGATGTTCCCTGTGTACCAGCCTCTATATCCCTGTCTGTCTGAGATGTTCCCTGTGTACCAGTCTCTATATCTCTGTCTGTCTGAGATGTTCCCTGTATACCAATCTCTTTATCTCTGTCTGTCTGAGATGTTCCCTGTGTACCAATCTCTATATCTCTGTCTGTCTGAGATGCTCCCTGTGTACCAGTCTCTATATCCCTGTCTGTCTGAGATGTTCCCTGTGTACCAGTCTCTATATCCCTGTCTGTCTGAGATGTTCCCTGTGTACCAGTCTCTATATATCCCTCTCTGTCAATCTCTGTATTGTCATTAACAAGCTTTTGTTGAAATCAACCTGTTCAGCCCAAGTTAGTTTAATCATTCTAAAAAAATAGCAGCCTGCATGCAAATGTTACCTTAGTTTTTACAGGAATATTCAATGTCATATTAATGTTATATTTTTAGAAAACAAAGATAACTTATAAATAATTCAACCATTCTGGACCTTTAAGAGTCATTGAGGTTGAAGACTTGTGGGTGACACATTTTGAATTTAAACATGTTCTGGTTGACTTTTATTTTCAAATATGAAACAGAAATAGCATTGTTGTATATATGGAATTCATTGAATTGAATTGCATATACTCTTTAAAGTCTTATTATAAAAAACAGAAGTTTAGATTCATGTGATTTTGCAGTCCAAAGAACAGACAGTGTCAAGAATGAGACCACTATGTATAGCAAACTGGAGGCCGCTATTGTCAACCACAGTATTATATTAACAAACCAGTGTTAATGCATTCTGTGTCAATATCAATGAAATTAAAATGGAAATGGTGGAGATCAGGCAGACAGTCATTGCCATGGAGGTAGCCGCTGACATATACTGGTCCCGCATGTAAGGTTGCTGTGGTTTCTGTCACTCAATGTAGCAATGACGTCACAATGATGTCCAATAAACACTGTTATAAGCTGTGTAAGCAAAGGGCTCTATGTATGTCTAAACTCAAATAGTGATGTCAGTTTTCGTTAAAAAAGGCCAAGTTGAAGAATGTGATATTGTTGTGTTAGAGTTGGGAGGCGTAGGACTGGTGCTGGAGGCTTCAGCGTATTGATTGTGCAGACGTTTCTGTCACCTTTGCACCCCTTATCGTTACATACAGTATATGCAGGCATCAGCCTAATCTGTCTGGAGATTAAAATGTAATAGGCTAGACTAGGATTTGAACCAAGGTCCCTGTAACTGGAGATGATGGGTGTTCTGACATTTGGACTGCAATGCTATTCATTCCCAGTGATTTACAGCAGAGATAGAGAAATTGCAAAATATTGACTCAAGGGCTGGGAACCATCCAGTAATGTTTCTCCTGTGTCAGATCCCAGTTTTATGTTTCTCCTGTGTCAGATCCCAGTTTTATGTTTCTCCTGTGTCAGATCCCAGTTTTATGTTTCTCCTGTGTCAGATCCCAGTTTTATGTTTCTCCTGTGTCAGATCCCAGTTTTATGTTTCTCCTGTGTCAGATCCCAGTTTTATTTCTATTACATATGGTTGGCAGTTCATACAGCACATCATCCTTTATCACATCCTAGCTTGTGATGTCGGTTGTTTAGCATGTGTGATACTGCTACCATTACATTATAGGTCCTTATCCCAAACCAACCCATGTCCACCTGTATCTGCCCAGCACACGCTGCCATGCCTGTATCTGCCCAGCACTGTATCTGCCCAGCAAACGCTGCCGTGCCTGTATCTGCCCAGCACTGTATCTGCCCAGCACACGCTGACGTGCCTGTATCTGTCCAGCACTGTATCTGCCCAGCACACGCTGCCGTGCCTGTATCTGCCCAGCACTGTATCTGCCCAGCATACGCTGCCGTGCCTGTATCTGCCCAGCACACGCCATGCCTGTTTTACTCCCCGTTCAACACCTTTAACTTACATTTGATTTGTGTTAAAGCTAATAATTCTGATGTCATAAAAAATTATTACATTGTGTAATGTATGACAAAAAGCCGTCCTCAAATTATTACGACTGTATGTTAGCAGAAGAAGGGATTGCTATGGATGGGGTATCTTAGCAGAAGAAGGGATTGCTATGGATGGGGTATCTTAGCAGAAGAAGGGATTGCTATGGATGGGGTATGTTAGCAGTAGAAGGGATTGCTATGGATGGGGTATGTTAGCAGTAGAAGGGATTGCTATGGATGGGGTATGTTAGCAGTAGAAGGGATTGCTATGGATGGGGTATGTTAGCAGTAGAAGGGATTGCTATGGATGGGGTATGTTAGCAGTAGAAGGGATTGCTATGGATGGGGTATGTTAGCAGAAGAAGGGATTGCTATGGATGGGGTATGTTAGCAGTAGAAGGAGTTGCTGTGTGGGGCGAGTTGAACAGTTGATGTATGTGTTAGCAGCAGAAGAGATTGATATGTGTGCCTGTCAGTCAACAGTGTCTATTTGTCCTCTTTGTAATCACTATAATCCAACTACTACATTTTAGAGAGAAAAAAGGATGAATCTGTAATTTATTTAAATGTAGTTGCAGTTATGCACACCAGTTTTCTACTGGTTCTGATAAATGATGAAAGTACTATGAATGGCTGTTGGTTTAGTGTGGTTCTGATAAATGATGAAAGTACTATCAATGGCTGTTGGTTTAGTGTGGTTCTGATAAATGATGAAAGTACTATGAATGGCTGTTGGTTTTGTGTGGTTCTGATAAATGATGGTAGTTCTGTAAATGGCTGTTGGTTCAGTCACCTCTGATAAACGATGGTAGTTCTGTGAATGGCCTAGGGGAGTAAAGGCCACATGATATCCATGTCAATAGCAGGTTGGAAGGTTGACAAGTTGGTGGAATATAATCCATAAAATCATACAATATTGACCTTGTGTCTGTGTGCAGAGAAGGACATTATCTGTGTAGTTTAGACAACACACCACAGAATAGAGTGATCCTTGTCCACTGGTACTGGGGGCATCAACATTTCTTGTGTCTGTCGGTGCAGAGTCATCCATTTTCTCTGGTCTCACAATGCATCCAAATAATAGTTCATTTAAAAGATGATTGATTTACTTTTGCAAAGGTGTAATATCTTAAATGCACACAAGGTCAAAGCCACTATGAGAATTCCAGCCATAAGTACAACTGAGTTCAGGACTCAGGTGTATCAAAAATATCCATTCACACCCTTCATTAGACTGTGAATAGCATTGCTACAAATAGAAGGTATTACAGAAATAAATCTATTTTGATATCTGTACTATGTATAACTGTCTAAATCATCCTACTGACTGACATATATATAGTAGATTATGTTATTGTGTGTACTGTGTGTAACAAAGTGGTATATAGGTAACAGTTAGTGTATACCGTACAGTAGAAGCTGGGGGAGAGGGAGCAGCAGGGGAGCTGGTAGCTGGTGTGAGGGGCTGGAGGGTAGCTGGGGTGGGGAGGTAGCTATATGTAGGGGGTAGCTGGGAGCGGAGGTAGCAAGAGTGGGGAGTAGCTGGGTGGGGGGTAGCTGGGCAGGGGATTGCTGGGGTTGGGATTAGCTGGGGCGGGAAGGTAGCTAGGGTAAGGAGTAGCTGGGGAGGAGGTAGCTAGCTGAGGGTTGGGATTAGCTGGGGCGGGGAGGTAGCTAGGATAAGGAGTAGCTGGGGAAGGGGTAGCTGGGGTTGGAATTAGCTGGGACGGGTTGGGGCTATCTTGGGTGTGGGGGGAAGGAGCTGGGATGCGGGGTAAGTGGGGTAGGGGGTAGCTGGGTTGGGGAGTTAGCTAGGGCGAGGAGTACCTGGGGCCGGGGATAAGCTAGGGTGGGGAGTAGCTGGGGTGGGGAGTAGCTGGGGTGGGAAGGTAGCTAGGGTGGGGAGTAGCTAGGGCGGAGAATAGCTGGGGCGGGGATTAGCTGGGGTGGGGAGGTAGCTAGGGTGGGGAGTAGCAGGGGTGGAGAGTATAGCTAGGGTAGGTAGGTAGCTTGGGTGGGGAGGTAGCTTGGGTGGGGAGTAGCAGGGGCAGGGGTAGCTAGGCGGTGTGGGGAAGCTTGGAGTTAGGGTATGGGGTAGATGAGTGAAGAGTAGCTGGGTTGGGGAGGATCTTAGGTTGTAGGCTATAGGTTCCAGTTGTATACAATATCTTACCATAGTAGCTGGGCTGGGGAGTAACTGAGGGAACCCTAGCTCAAATATCTGATTAATTGCTGTTATTTTGAAATATTAATAGAACCATGGATTTTGAAATTTTATATATAGGACTATATAGATGGTCTAGTATATAACATTTCAGATCTTAAAAAAATTACAGAGCTGCAATTGCCACAGCTACTGTGGGGAGGTTCCTCACAGGGTTGAGGGTGGTTACACCATCTGTATTTACATTAACTCTTTTTCCAAAACTATTGAAAGAAGATCTCACTACATTTTCAAATATGTGGTAGCAAATTTTAGTATTTAGGAGAACAAGAACTCACTATAGTAATTAAAATAAACATCCCACAGTACATGGTGTAAAAACTTACTTTAAAGTCTTCAGACAGGACTTCTCGGATTTCTTTTTGACCTTGAAAATTACTGAGATAGGAAACTCCCTGTTTGTGAGTAATGTTTGATGTTTTTTCTCTCTATGTACTCGGATTGATGTCAGTGTTTGGTCCTTTATTTTTTAAATCCTGTACATTCTTCGAATAAGAAATATTCTGCACTAACTCTTTTGAACTGGATATGCACTGTCATATCGATAACATCTTAAAACCAACTCAAAAAGTGTAATGGAATCCGGATATACTTGTCATTCCTTTTAACATTATCCAATGGCTTAGCTCGGAATCCAAACAGATAAAGGAAAAACAAAATAAATCACGGTAAATAACATAAAAAATATTTTTTCTTTTAGGCAAAATATTCTGAAGACCCTTTTCTTTGATTTTGATTTTTGTCAACTTTTGAAATAAACCCATTGGCTGATAGCTTCAAGAATAATCCTTAGTTATTTCACAAAAAAACAGGAAAGATTAGGTGCCAGTTGTGATTTATTAGAAAATATTGATTAACCTTGAAACCTTACACGTGATTAACTATGTAGTTCAAGGGCGTACATGCACACACTTGATTTGTCACATTGTGTGAATAGGTCTCAAAACATCCAGCTTTTATAATTACTCTCCTTCGTCTCAGACAGTCGGCGTGTTGTCGTACCTGTACAAGTTGGCATTGTAGTTTACAGTCAGAAGGTGCTGAGAAACACCTGGAAAATACAGAGGTTTTCGCTATACATGAATATGTACATGTAAGAGAAAATCTCATTATATAAGATAGCTCAGTAACTGGTTGACTGGGCATTCACTGCCATATAAGTATGTGGGGTGTTCTGTTTTATTTATGAAAGCATGCAATCTGGAGTCACGATATCAGAACTTCTGGCCTACATCAATGGTAGAATAATCGACCGGCTTGTACACATGTTTGTGTAAATTTTAATTTTATTTGAATACTGAACTTATTTCTACTTGATTAAGCATGAAGATTGCATGTATTAAATTGATTCAAATTGAAATTGAAAATTAAGGTCTTAACATTATAATCTCCTACTGAGTGCACTCTTTGGTTATTACTATTTGTCGATTGTACAGAACAATGAAAAAGTATGTTTCTGATCAAAGCTATCGGTAGGGCTAATTGCCAGAACTGCCTGAAGCAAGTTGTTGACAGCCATAATCAAGATGGAATACTGTAAACCAGTTTTCAAAGGCAGATACTAACAATCAAGTGTAGGACACAACGTGAGGCTGCATACAGAAGACAAATTTGTGTTTATGTTGAAAAAATATATATGTATGCTTTGGTGTAATGTGGTTGTTGACAGTCATGTGAATTGGGCAATGTATGTACCATGAAAACACCAAAAATCACAGTCACGCTGAACTTACGACATAATGTTATCTGAGACTGTCTATTCCTGGAATTCTCTTTAATGCTGTAATGTGGTTGTTCACAGTTATGTGAATTGGGCAATGTACGTACCATGAAAACAACAAAAATCACAGTCACGCTGAACTTACGACATAATGTTATCTAAGACTGTCTATTCCTGGAATTCTCTTTAAGCATTGAGCAGAATTTTTTTCTTATTGACAGGAAACGAAATGCTGCAACTATTATTACCCCAAAGTGACTAGATATTTTAGATTCCCTATCAAATGAAGTAAACGTTTTAAGTATTTCAAAAACTGACTTTTTGTTGAAAAACATATTTTATCATATTTATTGAACCAGATTGCAGTGGAACATTATTGCATTGTCTGTTTCTATGGAAACCATCCTTATAAACTTATTTTATCTGTAAATGTTCTCAATAGCTTCTTATGTCTGTTTATATGGAATTCTTCCTTAAAATTTGCTGTCTGTTTCCATAGAAACCACCCTTGTCTGTTCATATGGAAATCATACATTTCAATTTTTTTTTGTGACAGTCCAATGTGATAAGAATCTCCCAAAAAATAGTTGTGCAGAAAGTTTGTGTTATTTTAGAAGTATTTCATGATTAATCTTGGGAGGCTAAATATCTCATGTGAAATGCATTTGGGGGGAGTGGGGGTATAGGGCTTGATCCGTCTGTCTGTGCGTCCGTCAGTGTGTCGATCCTTTTGTACATTCAGCATCCGCTCCAAACTATTCTGTGTCTCTGTACAAAGCTGAGTACGTATATCAAGCTAGGTGCTTTAGTTGTGCAGTTTGCTATTGGGGAGTTTTCTTTTTCAGTTTTTTTCCTTTTGCCATGGAGACAGATACTTAAAACTACAAAATTTACTGATTCCTAGAATTTTACAGGCCATAACAATTTCAAATCTCTATTAAACTTTGTACACACATCAGACTGGTGCCATGTTTGCGCTATTTGCTATTTTATGAATTACTGTTTTGGAAGCAAACAGCCAATACTATGAAATTCACTGTTTTAAAAGCTTCTCCAAACAACAAGTCAAAAGACATTCATATGTGCCACAAGTACCATGTTTGTGATTCATTGACATGGCTCTGCTAATTTTATTTCTCAACAGATTTTTGTCACAGTTTGTACGAAAATATGAAAACACCTGAGATAAGTTTGTATGAAATGGTTCCAAGCTTAAGGTCAATACCAAGTTGCTTTGTCAACCACTGCTATTTTGTCAACAGAAGCATTGTCATCATCAGTTTACTGACTTCACGGACAAGAGGGCGTTCATCGCCTACAGATCTTTTCCAGGTTATTTTAATTTTTCCAGTACATTTTCCCATTCTACACTTCTGTTTAATATGTCTAACGAATTTACTTTTGGCCAATAACAAACTGTACTGAAAAAAAAAGGTAAAATCTACTGGGGTCTACATCAAATATCAGTTAGTGGAACTTGTTTGTAATGTTGTATGTCTGTTTCCTCATCTTTCTTTTGACCTGTAGGTCGGGGACGGGAGACACCAGTCTTTGTGTTACCATGTTAGTACCAGTTTGACCTTGGTGAAGGACTTTAGACTGATTGAACAATATAGAGGATCTGAAATTCCCGGTAGAATAAAACAAGCTAAGCTGATACAAGTTTCAATAAATAAGAGTGGACAGACCAAAGAAAAATGTTGTTTCTTATCATGTCAAAAAGGTTGTCGTTATATTTCAAAAATGTATGTGATTGTTCTATTACAATACACAGCAACCAATGTATATGTACACGATAAATTATTTTTAAATTTTGTGTTTTGCAGGTGACATTTACAAAGCGCAAGTTTGGCCTGATGAAGAAAGCCTACGAGTTGAGTGTGTTATGTGACTGTGAAATCGCTCTCATCATATTTAACAGTGCCAACAAGTTGTTTCAGTACGCGAGTACTGACATGGACAAAGTCCTCCTCAAGTACACAGAGTACAACGAACCACACGAAAGTCGCACAAACAAGGACATCATCGAGGTAAGGGTCTTGAGATTGTGCTTTGTTATTAATACATTATATTCAGAAATCCTTCGCAGTGACCATCGTATATCAATGTCCTCTCTCAATGTCTCACAGTGATCCAATACCACCCCTGCAGGTAAATAATCTAGAAAAGAATACACCTGCTGTTACCCCCTGCATGTATTGTAAGAGGCGACATATATTTCTTTCTTTTTCTAACTACTTTTTATTTCCTAGCGCCTTGCTTGGCAACACCTCACTGTTGGCTGTAATGCTCCCAGGTGTGGAAGGCAACAGGTTTGGTCCCCAGGCAGGGACACACCAAAGTCCTTAAAGATGGTAGTTGTTCTACCTGCTTAATTTCATCATTAAGGGTAATGGCAACAATTGATTCACCCGTTGTCAGTATAATGTGACCAGGCGTGATGCTGTGCTGGGTGTCTTCAGCATCGTATTTCAGTGAGGTAGCACTCAAACATCAGCATCAGATCAGCACTATCACAAGGAGGCATGTAACCAACATACCCTGCCTCCTGTAAACACACACACAAGTATGCATATACACTTGTAACACACAAGTACGCATACACTTGTAACACACAAGTATGCATACACTTGTAACACACATGGATGCACGTCCTTAAATGATAGGAAGTTAAACAAAATAAAAACCAAACCAAACCACGATTGATCAGATATTCTTCCCCTCTCTTAGTCTTATGTAAGTGTAGAAAAGCTTGTTCCTAAATTTTTTATTTTTGTTGCTGAAACTATTTGTCGCATGAAATAGTTTGTTTGAATTATTCGGTAGCAGTATGTTAGAAATTGTGTCAGTAGGTTGTTTAAATTATTCAGTAGTAGAATGTTAGAAATTGTGTCGGTAAATTTGTTGGTAAATGTTTACACACTGATTCAGTAAACATGAAAATAACAAACATTTTGACTCTAACAATAAACATTACAATTATTTCAGTAAACATTACAGTAAACATTATGGTTAACATGCAGAGCAAGCAAGTCATCTCTTTCTCATCAAGTCATTAGCTAATACATCTATTCGTTTGTAAATTACACTTGTTTTTAAGTATGATTTCTTAAAAAAATATGCCAAAAAATAATAATTTTATATCCGGAATATTTCCTTGGAATTGGACAACTGAGAATCTGCACAACTGCACCTTGCTCAAACAGTGGGGTACTAAGGAGAATCAGAGTCTCTCTTGAAGAGGTAATGACTAAAAGTCAGAACCTCCATTTAACACTTTAAACAGTTAATCAGCTTCTATCTAACAGTGAAGGTATGTAGAATAAAAGTGTTTCCTTCAACAGTGGAAGACTGTTGAGAATCAGCAACTCCCTCAAACAGTTGAGAATGAGGAGAATACAGACCTTCACATTGCCTATGAATGCCAAATGAAATCCATTCCTGCTTAAATACCAAACCAAACAGGAAGTGTAAACAAATTAAAAACTAACAGGCAGTGAAGTATTCATAGCCAACAACAGGAAGTATAACTGTGAACAAATCCATCAACAGGAAGTGTTACAGTACACAAAGCCAACTACAGGAAGTGTTACAGTTCACAAAGTCAACTACAGGAAGTGTTACAGAACACAAAGCCAACTACAGGAAGTGTTACAGTACACAAAGCCAACTACAGGTAGTGATACAGTACACAAAGCCAACTACAGGATTTGTTACAGTACACAAAGCCAACTACAAGAAGTGATACAGTACACAAAGTCAACTACAGGAAGTGATACAGTACACAAGGCCAACTACAGGAAGTGATACAGTACACAAAGCCAACTACAGGAAGTGTTACAGTACACAAAGCCAACTACAGGTAGTGATACAGTACACAAAGCCATCTACAGGATGTGTTACAGTACACAAAGCCAACTACAGGAAGTGACCCAGTACACAAAGCCACCTACAGGAAGTGATACAGTACACAAAGTCAACTACAGGAAGTGTTACAGTACACAAAACCAACTACAGAAAGTGTTACAGTACACAAAGCCAACTACAGGTAGTGATACAGTACACAAAGCCATCTACAGGATGTGTTACAGTACACAAAGCCAACTACAGGAAGTGATACAGTACACAAAGTCAACTACAGGAAGTGTTACAGTACACAAAGCCAACTACAGGAAGTGTTACAGTACACAAAGCCAACTACAGGTAGTGATACAGTACTCAAAGCCAACTACAGGATGTGTTACAGTACACAAAGCCAACTACAGGAAGTGATACAGTACACAAAGCCAACTACAGGAAGCGTTGCAGTACACAAAGCCAACTACAGGAAGCTTTACAGTACACAAAGCCAACTACAGGAAGCCTTACAGTCCTCAAAGCCAACTACAGGAAGTGATACAGTACACAAAGCCAACTACAGGAAGTGATACAGTACACAAAGTCAACAACAGGAAGTGATACAGTACACAAAGCCAACTACAAGAAGTGTGGCAATGTATACAATTTATCAACCCAACAACAAAGAATGGCTGTATATGAAGCCAGGAACAACATGTTTTCATCTATTTATACAAACAAAAAATGTCAGTTAATTTTGTGGTTTTGGAAGTATGAAGTAAATAATTTTGATAATAAACAGTTTTCCCCAGCCAAAGGTCTGCCATATACAGAGCAAGGTCCTTTCTGACAGCTAGTCTGTCACCCACTGAGTAAGAATCTCCCTGAGGGGCTAGTCTCCAATATACAGATGAAGGGCTGTCCCTCTGGGAGAGATTTGTTACACTGTTTCATGCAGATTGTGAGCACTATGGTAAGCTAATTAGGAAGAGACACCTGTGACATTCGCAGATAAAAACTTGTGAATCACATAGATGTACAGGATTAAGGCATTCTTTATTAGGCTGTAACAAGAGAGAAATTCCTGATCAGGACTGTGGTCATATCCTATATTACTGTGACTGTGATTAGTAACTTTGATCAGGGCTTACTTCAATTGTGTCCATACTCAAGGTTTATTGTTTTAATTGTGTCCATGATCAGGGCTCATTGTTTTAATTGTGTCCATGATCAGGGCTCATTGTTTTAATTGTGTCCAGGATAAGGGCTGATGGTTTAATTGTATCCAGGATCAGGGCTCATTGTTTTAGTTGTGTCCATGATCAGGGCTGATCGTTTAATTGTGTCCAGGATCAGGGCTTACAGTTAACAGTTACTGTGAACATTAGTTTAATTCTTGAAATTAACTACATGCACATGTATTTAGTGATCAGGAATCACTAGTACTGATGGCACATTGTTGGAATTCCTGTTCAGGGCCCTCCATGTTTGGTTATTGTTTTGGTCAACTGCGTCTTAGTTCAGTGGACCACTTGTTGATCCAACCTCAGGAACAAACCATCTAAATAGTAAATGCACAGATAAATAACAACAGGTATACAACATCCATAATGTCCATAAAAAATAAATTTTATAAACCTACAAGTGAGAGCAGAAGCCGGCTAGTTGATGATGAATTATCTAGGAGTGGCAGACTACGGTTCCAAGCAAAAAACTATTGCATTAGATGATGCGTTGGGAAATGCCATCTATACTCATTAAGGCATCCTAATTGACACAAGGGCTATCTGACAAATCAATTTTAGGGGGTACAGAACTGGCTGTAATATTAAGCACACATGTAGCCAGTAATTATCCAATGTTCTGCCTATCTCCTGCCCACTTTGGTGCCTACTCATCCTCCTGGATCTGACCCCTAGCTCCTATCAGGGCTTATCTCCTGGCCCACTAAACTCATTTAGGTATTTCAAATCTTGTTTTTTTCTGATGTTTGTGGTATGTCCAGATTCCTATATATTTAAACTGACTCAATATTTTGAAGGTAAAGGAGTTCCTACTGCAAGATGAGGAAATGAAAATAGCTCTAGATGATGAAATCTCCATTCTACGTAGGTGTCCACACCAAAGTATTGGAGTAGATATATGTGACCTAGACCAATAAAAGCATTACCAAGGACTGGATCAATAAATATTTCACCTAAGGGTTGATCAATATATATTTTACATTAGTTTGTTGGTTTAAACATTGCTGAAGGGGTGATATTTTAGATGAAATTGTGTAATACAAGTCTGAGACTCCAAATAAAATACTGGATCCTGACAAACCACAGGTAATAGCCTCGTCTGTCAAAACACCTATAATATAATCTTGATTATATTATAGATGTTTTGACACACAAGGCTAGTACCTGTGGACAAACAAATACTAAAAGAGACTGGCACAACAGGCTTGTGCTGAGAGGATACAAAACATGAGGGTGTTACATACGCTATCCTGTTTACATGGTTTATTGTTCTGTTGTGTGATACTGATTTTGCCTAGATGGAGTTCTAAGAAGAGAGTGAACAACATCCTGTCTTCATGGTTACAAACCAATCCAGAAGCTGACCTGTGCTGATAATTGGTAATTCTGTGTAAAGATGTGACAAACAGTTCAAACTGGAGATGTCTGAAGCAGATACTTTCTTCTGTACAATATTACCTAGGAAATATTCTAACTGGAAGAATGCATGTTTAGCTGTATCTGGCAAAGATACTGTTCCCATTAGCCCCATAGAGCCAGTCACTGAGACAGACTATCAGAGACAGACTAGAAATGGTGGCTTGTAGAGACAGTTATAGAGGTGTGAATACACTTCAGATAAAGCTACTAGCTCTGTCAGTGAAAATTTATGATGTTCTATATTAAAAGTTGTCAATTAAATTACATGGTTATAGTACAGTGTAGACTGGAGCAGGAAATGGAAATAAATATATTGTTCTACTACAGCTTGAAGGCACAGTCATCAATTTTCATTGGAGTTTTATGAAACATGGTCTATTGGATATTGCATAATTGATAGTGCTTGCATCTCTGGCTAAATGGTCTAGTGTTTGAATGTCTAGTGTCTAGAGGAGGAGGAAGCTGGGAGGGAGAGGAGGCTGGGAGGGAGAGGAGGAGGAGGAAGTGGGGAGGGTTGTGTATAGATGTAAGCATTACATAAATGTAAAGTTTTGTGAACCTCAGCTATGGTGATATCTGGAGTGTATGATTAATTGAAGGCACATATTTTACTTAGGAACTCTATAGAAAACAGAAGGCATCTTGTTGTTTTATAGGCAGGGGAACAAAATCCACCACAAATCAGTAAGGCATGTCAACTAGGCGAGCTGCCAACCCTCAGACCAGTCAAACCACCTCAGACTACCAGCTGTATACAACTACCGTAATGTCTTCAAAAGATAGACAGACATCAGTCTGCTTTACAGTGCTACCGTAATACTCCCAAACTTCAGCGCTACCGTAATACTCCCAAACTTCAACTCTGCTTTACAGTGCTACCGTAATACTCCCAAACTTCAGCTCTGCTTTACAGTGCTACCGTAATACTCCCAAACTTCAGCTCTGCTTTACAGTGCTACCATAATACTCCCAAACTTCAGCTCTGCTTTACAGTTCTACCGTAATACTCAAAAACTTCAGTGCTACCGTAATACTCCCAAACTTCAACTCTGCTTTACAGTGCTACAGTAATACTCCCAAACTTCAGCTCTGCTTTACAGTGCTACCGTAATTCTCCCAAACTTCAGCTCTGCTTTACAGTGCTACCGTAATACTCCCAAACTTCAGCTCTGCTTTATGATTATATAATACACAAACATCTTAATTGTACAATATAGCACTACTGTAATAAAGTTCCGAATGTTCCTCTTAAATTTGTAGCCCTACAGTAAACCAAACATGCACCATTGAATCTAGAGCCCAACTATAACCTAAGCATGCACCCTAAGTCTTTAGCCCAATGCAGTAACCCAAACATGCATCCTAAATCTAGAGCCCCTTTGTAAACCCAATATGCATCCTCCACTCTAACCCAAACATGCATTCTTAAATCTTCAGGCCCAACTGGAACCCAAACAGGCACCTTTAAATCTTGGGCCCAACTGGAACCCAAACAGGTACCTTTAAATCTTGGGCCCAACTGGAACCCAAACAGGTACCTTTAAATCTTGGGCCCAACTGGAACCCAAACAGGTACCTTTAAATCTTCGGCCCAACTGGAACCCAAACAGGCACCTTTAAATCTTTGGCCCAACTGGAACCAAAACAGGTACCTTTAAATCTTTGGCCCAACTGGAACCCAAACAGGTACCTTTAAATCTTGGGCCCAACTGGAACCCAAACAGGCACCTTTAAATCATATTTGGAACTGGAACCAAAACAGGTACCTTAAGATCTTGGGCCGAACTGGAACCCAAACAGATACCTTTAAATCTTTGTCCCAAATGGAACCCAAACAGGTACCTTTAAACATTTTGCCCAACTGGAACCCAAACAGGCACCTTTAAATATTGGGCCCAACTGGGACCAAAACAGGTACCTTAAAATCTTGGCCCCAACTGGAACCCAAACAGGTACCTTTAAATCTTTGGCCCAACTGGACCCCAAACAGGCACCTTTAAATCATATTTGGAACTGGAACCAAAACAGGTACCTTAAGATCTTGGGCCCAACTGGAACCCAAACAGGTACCTTTAAATCTTTGGCCCAAATGGAACCCAAACAGGCACCTTTAAATCTTGGGCCCAACTGGAACCCAAACAGGTACCTTTAAATCTTAACTTTCATTATACCCCCTATTGTAACATCAGTCCTTTTATAGAGCTACCGTAATAATCTTAAACAATTCTGCCTTTCTGTAATACTACCTATTAAATATAGGCCTTTTCTATCACTCTTTAATAGCACTGGTAATTGCTGCTAGATAACAGACTTGTTTATTTAAAGTCTGTCTGAATAGTCAAAATCAAGCAATGCCAACTAGTCTTGATAACCTCTCCCCAATCCTTCTATACTTACAGCTAGACCAGCTAATATCTTTCCCTGCCAGCTCTAAAGAGCTGTTGTAATGTTCCTAATAAATGGGAAAGGAAGTCTTTTCAAAAATGTTTGAAATGTTTGCTGAAATCAGCCATAAGCATTATTGTAGACTTATATGTGACTATATTATAGTATTTGTGACGTAAAAACATCAATAGGTCTAGACACAGCTGCATGCATGTATCATATAGCGTTCAAATGGACCCTAATCCGATGGGCAACACATAACTTACATCATAATCAGTTTGAATGTTTATAGTTCAAGTATCTAAAAAAAAAAAAAAAAAAAAAAAAAAACACTGGAAAAATGTAAAAAAAATTGCACAATGTAGTTTGATGAAAATTCTCTGCTTCATTGCAAACAGATATGTATAAAGAAGAATGTAAATATTTGACTTGTATAAAAAAATCTTAAAAACCTGGATTTAGAACATTAGTGGTATTGCATGAGTCACTGTGCTATCTGTACCAGGTGAGGTGAGAGAACATCCCAGCCTGGGAACTATGTAAAAACAGGACCCTCCCTCACCTGGATTGGGCTGTGTGGGCCACAATCAGGTGGCAGTAATATTGAACTGGAGTGGCCAGTGTACTCTGTATCTCCACCATAGTCATGCGTCTCTCCAAACACACCACTGATGAGGTCAGAGACAGGCTACTCTAACTCTTTGTAATAAGCTCCATAACAAGTTTTTGTTAATATTTTCAGAAACACAAATACCACGTTTAAAATCTCAATCAATGACGACGTACTTGGAATCTCATTTGTTAAGATATGAATAGAAATTCTTGAAGGGTAACACAAAATGTTTATAGTCTGTTAAAGTGTTCTGTGTAAATATCCTTATTGATAAACTACCGGGCTTCGAAGAAGGATCCCCCTGAGGTTCTCTTGTTGTCTGCCTCGTCATTCTCCAGACAAGCCTGTGAAGGATCCCCCTGAGGTCCTCTTGTTGTGTGCCTCGTCATCAACGTACCTCTCAGGAGGATGTTTTTAATAGGAGTGGGATATGATAATTTTTAAGATTTATTTTGTCAAAAAGGTCCTCAATATGCTTCTCCTCCTAGATTTACTACACTCTATACACAACAAACATAATTACTTTTAAATGATTTATTTAAGATCCTTGAACAAAATTGTTTTCTATGAAATATGATTTTCAAAGAACAAATAGTCTTGTGTTGACCATTTTGTAATGTATTCCCAACATGGACAGTTAAGGTAGCAAAAATGTAAATTGGATAAACGTTGTAGATTTATTACGTTATATATTTGGAACGGTATTGGTTGTTTTTAAACACTCTACCTTCTCCACAATGTCATCATTGTTTGAGTTGTGGGAGTATTGTGTGATGTATTTGTTAAATGCCAGGGGAACATTATACAACGTATATCGACTCACCTGGTTAAACACTGGTATAAAACAATGAAGCGTTTTATGACAAGGCGATCCAGTACAAACCTGCCTAGTGTTTGTATACAATCCTACCCATTATGACAGAATGATTTACTCAATCTGCAATAAAGAAAATTTGGAAACTGGGACGACAGAAATAACTGACATCTTAATATAGCCTGGATGAGTAGCTATATATAAGTTTACCACAACATTACCAGCTACAAGCAGATCCCAGTATACAGAGATAGTTGCCAAGATGGGGCATACTCTGAGACCTAAAACAGGCACTAGAGTTCTTAGCTTCAGCTATTTATACACCCAAGAGTTTGGGATGTCTAAAATAGCTTCCCTGTGACTCAAACATTTGTGGGAGATGGACTATCTAGTGCATGTGTGTGTTTGTTTTTGTTGCATCATTACATACATGTTTTGTACCAGGAGTTTCATGCCAAATAGCCATCAGTCCATATGTACCTGCCCATTATCACCTGTCCTGTGTATCTCCCTTGCTTACCTGTATCCTACTGGCAGGTGTGCTTGTCTCCTTGATGAACTGATTGTCACTATTTTCACTTAGATTGACTGTTTAGACTCAATCAATTAATGGTCATTACACCATCCCTGTAGCTAGGGGTTCACTAACACTATACAGATATAGAGGTCTCTAGAGGTTTCTGAAATAAATAAAGAGCTCTTTATAAAGGAGTTCTTTAAATAGAGGTCTTTATATAGAGGTTCTTGAAATACAGAGGTCTTTATCTAGAGGTTCTTTAGATACATATGTCTGTATACAGAGGTTTTCTTGAAATAAAGATGTCTTTATGTACAAAGTGTTTATTTAGATGTTCTTCAAATGCGTGTCTTTATAAAGGGGTTCTTGAAATAAAAAGTTCCATAGAGGTTCCTCTTATACCTGACTTATATGAATCCACACTGGGATAACCCTTATCCATATCAACAAGCTAAATAGTTTTTTTCTGCTATAGAGATTTGTAGACACCAGGATCAATTTGATGCTATTGGGTGAGATGCAAGACAGCATGTGACACAAAACATCAGGTGACTGAACACAGATTTATCTTATACCTCGCCATTCATGATCTGAAGTTATTGTCGGATTGTCACTGAACAGCAGAGTTGTGTCAGATTGGTTTTATTGGAGTTTCCTTAGCCAGATCACTTAATTAATATGACCTTTCTGAAGTTATGAAATCATGACAGAAATAAAGATTACTCAAATCTCAAACTTTACAACGCTTGCTACTTATTGCCCGATGAAACCTTGAAGTAATCAGTTTGCTTTTATCCTCAAGGACATCAGATGGCTTTTGTCCTAGGCTGTGATTGGACTGACCCTCCCCAGGTCAACAAACTTCCTCTTACTAAATGTTAATTACCACAACGAAAGCTTCTAGTCTGGAGTGGTAAAACCTCTACTCTAACCAATCAGCCAGTTTGGCAAGGACAGTCTAAATGAGAAAATCCTTTTGTTGTTTAGAAAAAGCAAAAATTCGTAGATAAAAGCCTGCTTAATTACAAGTGATAGATACCCTGCAGTTAAGTTAAAATGTAAGCTATTTTACCTCCATGGAATTTATCCATGTGTGTATTTGTTGAATTAGTCTTAATGCAATTTCCATTGTTTTTACTAAAAGGTAGAAGTGTGTACTTGGGCAGAAACACCGGTAGAAATTACAATGCCTAATTCCTTCATCACCACACCAATTAAGTTTGTAGCTTTAACTCACAAAAACATTATCTTCGCACCATCCTGAAATTATCCCTCCCCAGGAAGGCATTCTGACGGATAACATATTGCCACGCACAAGTCCAATCCTAAAGACTTGTCATTGTGAGTTATGTCCCCTGGATGGGGACATAGGTGGTGCTAATTAATGTGACCTTTGACTGGGCGTTCTCGGGCGACTATGTGGCTGTTGCCCTGTGCTGCTGTGATCTATCGCCGCTCAGAACCTGTCTCCCTGCTAATGTATTTCTGCATTAACTTCAGTATTGTGCAAGCTTTGGTGCTGGGTGATTCCACCTGGCTGGCTTCTGAATGACTTAATGATGAAAATTAGGCAATGCTTTGTAAGCCATGACAGAAATCTATTTATCAATTTCATGGCACAAGTCCATGAGAATTGTCACACTTCAGACTTGTAGTTTTGTTTCCCGTCTAAAGCCTGTTAAATTTTGCAAAACATATTCAAATTGAATGAGGTATATTTGTTAACAATTGACAACATATTTATGGCATACTGTGGTATGAACACTTATTGACAGAACTGTTGCAACATGTCGGTTGTAATTAGGGTTTCAACAATTCCTAAAAGACTGCAGTATTTTTTTAGTGGAAATACTATCCATCCTGGTTTCAATCAGAGTTTTTTCCCGTCTGAATAACTTCACCATTTTAATTATTTTGTTTGTATTTGCTGTAAATGATTTATTTTGTGCAGAATTCAATTTATGCTCATTCCTAATGAAGTTGTTACTAAGTGGTTATATACCATTACCTCAATGTTAGCTCAAACCAAGCTAGAATGTCACACCAATTAACATACTGCTATTTTTAGGCATTGTTTTGTGAACATACATTTTACGTGACTTTGCCATTTTCAAAACTCTGAAATGAATGGTTATCAACACATATTCCTATTTCCTCTTCGTCTACTAGTCCCTCTGTACATGTAAGCATTACCAGAAAAAATTGCACTCCTAGAGCTATGAATGAAATTTGATCAGCTTCTCCTGCCACCTTGAATAACATAGGCTTCATGGAATAAGTACCATAAAAACTCGTGTAATCTGCACACTTATTTTGAGAAATTTAATACCTAAAGTGGGGGGTGCGCAAAATACATAAGTGTAAGCAATTTTAAGGTTTTTTTTAAAGAATAGATTGAGGATTTTGGCAGACCGCCTTATTGGACACAAGAGATTATCTCCCTTGGTACACTGAACTCAATGACGATCAACAAATTTATTTTTGTCAAACATCAATAAAAGATACATTTGATACATAATGTGTTGTTTACCTGCTGTAACCGGAATGCTATTCAACCATATATAAACTTGATTTTGTGGGTAATTCATGAGCTTGTAATGCTGCCCTGTTAAACCTAAAACGTATCAACTGATGATTACACACCATCATCACATTTGTATGCAGGTCTCATATTTCGCCATCGTTCTTGGTGTACCAGACATTTTGTTGTTTTTTTTACATAGAGGACATAAAGATTAAATTTATGGCGTTAATATGCATATGATCAACACTCGTAAGTCACATTAACGCGTGTGACAATTAGAACGGAGGTGTACACTCATTAGACGGTGGGTCACGGTGATGGATATATTTACCTGACACATTAGGCGGTAATTAGTGAATACAAATGGACAAAAATTAGTGGTGATTAAGTAATGAAAGCGGAACATTACCTTGTCATATTTAAGGAGGAGTGCTCCAGGTCACACCTGTCCATAAATCCTTAGGATTTAGTGTGTGGTTGGTAATAGAGGCTCATGCATGGTCATACATGACACGGAGTTGGATGATAGCTCATAATCGCCATTCGTTTTCATTATGGTGTTGGCCCTTAAAATCATGTTGTAATTTCAGAATTGTTAATTTAAATATGTAGGTGGGGTCCGTAGGTGTAGATCATTGACTATTATTGTAGCAATAACTGCATAGATATTGCATACCTACAAGTATAACTGCAACATGTGACAAACAGAATGGTGTGCAGTCGTGCACCATTCAGTTTGTCTGCGACACATGTTGCAGTTATGCCAGAAGGTCTGCAACATCTAAGCAGTTTATTGCTTATATTTTTGTTTTTACTATGAAAAATACAAACAGGATTTATGCTTTTCTCTACCAAAATAACTGGGACAGTAACTGAGGAGCACCGTACGTCACATGCTGTTTCATGCACAAAATCAAAATATGACACAAAGATACCATATCTGACTCATTTCTTTTTAATTTAAGGAAAATAAATATTTCTTGAAATAAATAGAATTATCATATTAAATAGCATTGATTAAAGTGCATGAGGAACGCTTTGAATAATGTTTTTTCAAAAAACTATTTTCCAAATGCATAGTCACACAATCATAGCGGCCCCCTGTAGATCTGGGGCTATGTATTCATACACTGCAAATAGGAGCTGCAGTTATACTCCCATAACTGAACCTCCACATAGAATGGATATAGAAGGCTATTAATTGCCACACCAAATGAAAATATACTACATTAAGATACATTGAGAGTTGGACTCATTACTGACCATTGCATTTGATAATTTAGATAATTTGATATTTATTAAACAAGGATGCAAGTACTGCAACATGATCTTCGATGACAACGATTTTCATGTTTATCTTGGCAATGATCAATAATGCTAATTCTCACAGACACTTAATACTTGTATGTTGCAGTCATTAAACAAAAAGGACCACAAAGGATGTGACAGCCCCGACCCCGAAACTGACCCCTACAGCCATCCGCTGACCCCTGAGGAGAAATACAGTCGCATGAATGAGGAATACCAGAGAGTCATGCATCAGAACTCAATGAGGGTACATACAACCTTAAACATTCACCAATATGTAAAAGTCTAGTTATAGCAAACTACTATCAATCCTGTCAGTTTGGAAATGAAATGAGTTCAATTAACGTTAGTGACAGTTGTAATATCTTATGTTTAAGGTGATAGCTTTGTAGACAAATTCTCTTGGCCAGAATGCTTGAAACATATGATAGATTTGAAACTAAACAAGGATGATGATGAACTGACCGTTTTATTGTGTAATGTATGATTAAGGGTAAGATATCAGGTTAATAGGCCAAGGAACAAAATGACTGTACGAATTCCGGTAAATGTTGTGTGTAGTGATAAAAGTAAATATTTGTTAGAGCGTTTTTTGGGGGTGGTCTAGTCTGTGGTTGGACACACAGATTGTGTAGGTGTTGAGTGTCAAGGAAGGTTGATGAAGTGGTTGTTAGCCCAAGAAAAGGAACAGTGGTTCCAGGAGAGTTTTGTACACACTCTCGGTAAATATTGGCTCCGAGGTGTTCCTAGTGTTTACCTGTGACAGAGTGAAGGGGACAAGTTATTTACCAGGGACCATGAGGGGCCAGAGAATTTGATCCTGTCATGTTTTTGTATAGTATTAGTGTTCAGTAAACACTGTTACAGGCTGGGTAGCAGCCCACCACACTTGTATGCACACACCTGGCATTTACTGCTCAAAAACATGTTCTAGGGTCAGGTCACTAGAGTGAAGGGGACACAGTTGTAGAACAAGTGGAGGGGGGCTAGAACTCTTAACAGTGTCACTCTCGAATTCTAGTATACCATATATTAAACTCTTAAAAATATCATTTATTGAAGAATTGGACATGCCATTGCCAATTAAGATACTTCTCAAATTGTCAGGGTCCAGACAAATTACTTGAATAATGTAGTATTTTTTGTTAATATCTAACATATTAATGTAGCGAAACTTGACAAGGTCGATCGTCGGTGACCAGGTAGCTCAATCGGTAGAGTGTCCGTCTAGAGTTTGGAGGGTCCCGGTTCGAACCCTGGTCTGGCTGTAACATTTTCTCTTTCTCCTGTTACATTAACAAAACCTTACCCCGTATCTAATTTTATATCACTTATTTTACAGCACGGAATGTCACCGTACCCTAACCCAGGCATGCCTCCTGGTGTCACATCAGGGATGCCTTTACACAACCCCACCTACATGAGTCAGTCGCCCATCCCTCAGGGGCACGGGATGTCTCCCAACCCCAACGGAAACCCTAACCTGCTCCACCCACCTGTGGTCCATCCCAGTGGCAGCCCCAGACCCAACTCTACAGGTTAGTATGCCTTACTCTGCCTTTCTAAGAATTTCCATCATTCCATTCTGTGGGTTTTCATAGAAGCTTTTCAGACTAATCACTCAGACTAAAAAGACAATTTCAATCAACAAAGTCTTTGATTATAGTGCATGTCATGATATTTCTTCTAATTGATTACCTTCAGATTTATTATTAAATGAAAGTGAGGTACAGAGACACTTCACAAGTGAGATAGCATATCCCAGATGTGTACCATTTGTTTCTAAAAAACCATTGTACTGGAATAAAATTTTGAATTCTTTTTTCCCGTTTGAAATGCATGGAATAAAATGATTTTTTTTCTTACTACTTGACAGGAGGCATGGTGGATATGTCTGTGAACTCCCCCGCTAATGGCTACCATCATCACAGTTCTCCGTGCCCCTCCCCTGGGGCAATGGGAAACAAAGGCATGTCTCGACAATCCCCACCTTCGAGGGGTCCACACAGCGTACGACCCATGATGCACAGCAACAGAAATGACATGATGAGCCCAGACGTAAGCTAGAGTTGTCTCTTCTTGTTGTCTACCAGGAAGTTCTCCATAACATACAATATATCATATCTATTTAGGGTGATGTTCTCATACCATAACCTCAATTTTCCTGTGTATTTTAACTGATCCTCCCACGGAATGCTATAAGATATATAACTTAACTCACTAGACAAGCAGTACATTTGTCTGTACACCTGGTCTAAATACAGACAACAAAATTCAACAGAAATCACCTGTAGATTTATACTTTGTATTATGTATTTGTCAAAAAATTATTTCATCTCGTACAGAACCGTCAAGACGTACGATTGATTTAAAATTTTGTATGACATTTTTCTCTTTGATGGAAAAATACTCTTTCATGCCCAAAGGGGTAGGATAGAGAACATAGAACAGTTGGAGGTGTGTAATAGATTTGATACCACGTATACGTCTGTATCTGTTTAGTCCACGAAATAAACACAAGCAATTTGTAACATTGGATGAAGACAATCAAATCATGTTTGTGTTCAGTCTTGAAATATTGATTTAATACTTAAATGCAGAAAATTGTGTGTGGATTAATTGATAATGTATTCTGCTCTTTTTGTGTTTGATAAGTTATAATATTGTTTTCCTTGTTGTCTTTTTTTACAGCCACAAGCCAGACCTACGAACGCCCCCATGCACACGCCTGCCGTATCCCTGACGACACCCAGTATTCAAGGTTCTAACTATCCGTCCCCTCTTCCTACCACCTACCACTCAAGTAAGCCCAATACGCAGTGCTTATTGCCATATCTGTTATTATTACATTTACATCCTACCGAGCTCTACACCAGCTTAGATTTTGGTGGCCATGCTGATTTGACCTCTTTGAAATGCTTGGGGTATTCGCTCACCTTGGTTTTTATTGATAATCAAGTCTTAATTAAGTCCTGTTAGAACAATCCTCATTGGCTGAGGGTATAATCAGAAATCCTGTTACACTGTTTCTCATTAGCTGAGAATGAAGTCTAAAGATATGGTCTTCCCTCTTTATTAGCTGGAATTGAAGTTGTACCTACAAAACATTACATAGATGTCTTATTTCATTGTGGTTTGTCTGTCCCTGTTGTCCATATAATCCTAAATAGAGTTTGCTTCTATGTATATCAAAGTTCGTACAATGTACAGATTCTCAAAATATATCTGTTGTAATGTTTTAAAATTCTTCTACATATATGTTTAATAATTGAAATTGTTATTTGTTTTTCCAGACGATTATCCTGTAAACAATTCCGACATGAGTGTTCCAATGTCCAATTATTCACATCTACATTGGAGTGGACAGGGGTCACTGTGTTCAGGGATCCCTCCTGGGGGCCTACAAGTACCGCCTGGGTAGGTGTTGATGCAACACTCTCATATTCATGGCTTTCTGATGCTTAGAAAACTATTGCTAGAGTTTATGTAGATACTTGAAAATAAAAGATTGACTCTTACAGTATAGAACACTCAAAGTTTGTGCTTATAAAAATAGAGAAAAGAGTTTTTTAGTAATGTATAAAACAGTAGCCATCTTGTTTCTACAGGTCGAACAACCCTGGCGGCGGGCACCTATCTCCTCTGGCAATCAACACAATCAATCACAACATGCCGATGCACATAAAGAGTGAGCCTATATCGCCACCACGCGATTCGACGACACCATCTAATCTCCATTCACTGCGGCCTCCGTCATCAGGTCAAGGCCATCTATCACCTGTACACATGAATCACACGCATAGTAACAATTCATCCCCTAACACAAACTCACAGCCACTGGAATATGATGGACCTTTATTAAAGCGTACTCGTGTAGACCATGGATGGACAACCTGAGACCCTGTGTCAAATATAGGGGTCACAAAATGTCTCTCATCTGTAATATATATAGATATATAAATAAACTTGTATGTGAGAGTGACATCTGGTGCCAAGGTTGCTGGATCTCCTGAGGTTTAAAAAGTGCGAGTTCACCAGACTCTGAGGTCAGCAGGGCATGTCATGTATATAGAAGTATATAATATAGAAATATTGCTGGGTAAAACCCAGAAAACATACCTGGATACTTGACCTTGTCCTGACCTTGAATAGACCTTGGCCTTTACCATGTGGAAGAAAGAGATTTGGACCCCTTTGCTACATATATTTTTTGTGTTACCATGGTTACATTTTTAAGTGCATGTGCCTTCATCCTGGTGTATTCCATTGTACATAGTGACCATGTTTGTCGACAATGTTCCCTTCACTGTCACCCATCACCAGTCATCAGTTTTGGTATCTAGATCAACTTTATAATTCATTTTGTAAAAAATTACAATTAAAGATGATGCCATATCTATACAGTCATGAAATATGAATGGACCAACATGGTTCTATTGTCATAACCACTGTAACGGTTGTATATGTAATGTTAGTGAAGGGAGATAACTCTATGTGTTGTAGGTATTTGTGTTGATGACTTGTGTAGTCACTCTCTATGCCTGAAAATCTATCCCATAATGTACGGTTGAATAATGTTCCTTCAAAATTTTCCGACAATAATGTTGTTAAAATATTAATGAAAATATTTATTTTAATGTGGAAAGATTTTACCAGATGTGCAGGATACCATGTGTACCCCTGAAATGACTAATGTATGAGATGCAGGTCTGGTATAATTTGGTGGTGAGCTGTAGATGCACTGGTTGGCAGCTACCCCAGTGATAACAAGTTCTATGTAAATACAATGGATAGGTCTCAGACGTTGTAATAGTGCTTCTATACAATAAACAGAGATTTCCCAGAATAAAGTGCTATTTGAACATGCATGCTGCCAAAAATGGAAATCTGCATTAATCAAATGTTATCCAATGTATGAAATTGTTTTGTTGCCTATTTTTGTATGGAAATTGAAAGATTTCAATGAGACAATCCTGTGAGAGGTGTTTTATAAATTCTGTGATGACAGTCATCCCTGTTGTGACCCCCTGCACAGTGTTGTCAGTGGTATCGGGAAGGTGTTGTATGGGTATCGTGTCACGAGTCAATACCTTACACATTTCAGCTGTAGAGGGATCCTCAGACATCTCCTCAGTCACACCGTGTTAATAAAGCTACATTATTTACCTGCATTAATCAAGGTATATATACCTAGTTGATTAGTTTGTTATTTTATTGGGAATGTCATTCTATCAACAATTCTATACACCCTTGGTTAACTAATGGTTGGCTTTACCAGTTTCACTTTGTATAAATCTTTATTAATTTGTTGCTCTTCACAATGTAAATCATAATTAATTGATGGTTTTTCATCTTCTTGAGGGTTAACCCAAATTCAGAAAATCTGTGCTCATTTTGAAGTATTTTATTAGTCCAGAGTCAACATTTTTTTTTTATTCTGATGGCTTAGACCATGTTTAAGTTTTATTAGATTGCTTTTGAGGTGAATTCTGCAGGAAAAGTATGGCTGACCAGTATACTTTCACAGACAATGATATTTTAATCTATAAATTGGCTGGGTATATAATATCAAGGGTAATTATGATAGTCCAGTAGTTTTTTGTTTGCGCTGTTGTGTGTTGTGGTGCCTGGTCTGTCTTATGGTGTCTGTGATGTGGTGCTTCGACAGAGATGTGGTCTATTAGCATTGCACGCCACATCTGTTACGACCCTTATCAAAACATTAGCCTGTACATATGTCATTGTAATACACTTTTATATTGCAGGATCAAAATGTTTCTCACAAGTGCCTGCCCAAAAACTGAAGTGCTACTAAATTTGTTAAATTATAATACACCCACCAGAAGCAGATAATGTCAACATATCAATAGGTCAGGTCTCCATGGAAACCGATACCCCTTGACCTTGGGACGTAGGCATTACAACTTTGAATTTCCAGGGCGTCCTGAGCCCCCTGGAGTATCAGCCTTATAGCCATAAAAATACGTACACAAAGGAGGCCAATGTGTAAACTGGTTTTTTTATATCATGTTGGTGTACATTGATGAAAATTTTGTACTGAATTGGTATTTATAATAGCCATACTTCAAGGTCAGGGTCATATTAATTTCATAATGGGTTTAAAATTACCTTTCTTCAAGGTCATGCTGAATTCAAAACTCTCATTATCTTCCTTCAAGGTTAAGGTCATATGAAATCTTTGAATGATCCATCTTTTAAAATCAAAATTATACAATTTCAGTCCCATTTTAAATAAGAATCAAAATTTAAGGATAAATATTTAGAAGATTAAAAGTATTTTGCTTGTTGAGTATCTTCGTTTATGATATAAAGAACCTGAAGTTGAGTGTTGGGGACCTATTCTGCAGTGATCAGTAGGGGCCAAATATATCAGTACGGTACAACCTCAGGTGTCATGGCCGACACTCGTAATCAAAGTCTCTTTATATTTAAAAAGAAGTCATTATTTTTATGTACACACTGATAACTATTGTAAGCATACCTGTGGAGTGTTGATTGGCGAGTCATCTCACATGTGTCTGTATGTAAACTAGAGTTCACATCATCGCCATACTTCTATCATAGACCAGATCATGATGTTTTCTCAAAACAAATGCAGAAAATAATGCTTTGTGCCAAATGTGTAAATTGTGAAAGATCCTTGAACATTAATATCTTATTAGACAGAAGCATTCCTATCACACAGCTCATACCACTTAGTCTTGTGTACCCCTATTTACCCAGTGTTGTCACAGTCCTGTGAAATCTTCACGAGGTCACCTTTGTTTTCCCAAAATACTTCCATATACATTATCCTGTAGTCTGACCTTGACCACTCACCGTTCATACCCTCACTAGCCAATAGTCTAACTTGAATCCCTCACTCGCCTGGAATGCCTTACCCTTCAGTGTCCAAACTCGCCACTGAGCTGGCATGCATCAGAATATGTAATTTTGTAATTCAAAATGGAAATATACTCTATGTAGGAAATAATCTCACAAATGAACTATTGATAGGAAAAATATTATTTCAAAAAAGTGAAAGGCCAAGGTTATCTTGTATTTAACATTTCAAGGTCAACAGGGACACATTAAATTGTTATTGTAAATTGTCAATCACCGTTTTACTGCTATTGTTAAGTTATTTTCCCACAAGCTTCCACTGCATATTTTTGAAAAAGTAAATATAAAAGCAAATAGCTATTATTTTACAGAAATGTTTAATCAAAGTTTTGAAATGTGTCATTCTGGGACAGTAGTTATGAGTGTCAGATATCTGTGTTTGTAACATTGTGGGAAACTCTGATCGACGTCCTCCCAACATGGTGTAGTCTGTAACGTGAGGTTAGACCTCCAGGATAAACAGGTTCAGCGGAATGTATAGTCATGCATGATGACAGTGGTGTAAGTGGAAAATGTCATAGAATCACTGGTAACCTGTTGTTGGTGTATAACTTGTTGGAATGGCAGTACAGGCTATACAACAATGTACACGAGTTGTTACTTTAATCATAACTTTCAAAACTTTTCTATCAATGAACCAGTGAGCCTTTATGGTTCTTCAGGTAACAGTGACGCCCTTACTCTGTCAATAGTACCAGTACTCTGAATACTGTCCCAGTACTTTGCATACTGTGTCAGTACTTTGCATATCAAATCAGTACCCCAAATGTTGTATCAGTACCCAGCGTATTGTACCAACACTCTGTGAATGGCCCCAGTATCTTTAATATTGTTTGCAGTATCTCGCATATCGTACCAGTATCCCGCATATCGTAGCAGTACCCTTTAAATGGTACGATTACCTTGAATATCGTCTACAGTGCCCCGCATACCATATGCATTTATCCTACATATCGTAGTGCCGTGTCATGTCCGTGTCTGTTAATAAACCAGTGTACAAACGATTGAATGGCTGCCGTAACCTTTGACTACAGGGGTACATAAAACTAGATCATCCCCATCACAACAATGCTATAGAAAGCTATATCCTGAGAGTGTTGTTGATTGTACATCATCTGTAACATGAGAGTTTGGGATTAAGGTGATACAGTGACATATTTTACTCTTGCAAGTTGTAATATATTTGTGCTTGATACTTAATTTATTGTATGTTGATTCATTTCATGCAGGAATTAATTTGTTCTGCACATATTGTTTTATTATTCTTAAAAAGTTGGAAGACTTTTTTTCATGTGATCACATTAAAGGGAGCACCCTTGTACCAAATGTGTATAGTCATCTACTTTGGAGAGTTAATATCTTCACATTGACGAGTAAAGAGCACCTCCTATACCACAGTGTATATCACAGAGGAGTTGTCTACCTTAGTTACCTAGACATTGACGGGTACAGAGCACCTCTTATACGACAGGTGTATAGATCACAGAGGATTTAACTACCATAGAGAGTGACTTAACTATTGACAGGAGCACCTCCCGTATCACACATGTATATATCACTGAGGAGTTGTCTACCTGAATTACCTAAACATTGACGGGCACAGAGCACCTCTTATTCAACATGTGTATAGATCACAGAGGATTTAACTACCATAGAGAGTGACTTAAGTATTGACAGGAGCACCTCCTGTATCACACATGTATATATCACTGAGGAGTTGTCTACCTTAGTTACCTAAACATTGGCGGGTACAGAGCACTTTCAATACCACAGGTGTATATCACACAGGAGTTGTCTACCTTAGTTACCTAAACATTAACGGGTACAGAGCACCTCCAATACCACAGGGGTATATCACAGAGGAGTTGTCTACCTCAGTTACCTAAACATTGACGGGTACTGAGCACCTCTTATACCACAGGTGTATAGACCACAGAGGATTTAACTACCATAGAGAGTGACTTAACTATTGACAGGAGCACCTCCTGTATCACACATGTATATATCGCTGAGGAGTTGTCTACCTTAATTACCTACACATTGACGGGCACAGAGCACCTCTTATTCAACATGTGTATAGATCACAGAGGAGTTGTCTACCTTAATTCCCTAAACATTGACGGGTACAGAGCACTTCCAATACCACAGGTGTATATCACAGAGGAGTTATCTACCTTAGTTACCTAAACATTGACGGGTACAGAGCACCTCTTATACCACAGGTGTATAGATCACAGAGGAGTTGTCTACCTTAGAGAGTGACTTAAGTATTGACAGGAGCACCTCCTGTATCACACATGTATAGATCACTGAGCTACCTTAGAGAGATACGTAAACTAAATACTACGTTGACGATATAACATTCAAATATTGACTATACATGTATGTGTAATGTGTGACATAAGCTGGACTTATGTTTGTTTTTCCTCATTTTTACATATTATTTTGCTATAAAGTATTTGTTAGTTTTGTGGTTTTTTAGTACTAAGTTGTTGTTAGCTAGGACTCACTTTCAGATGGAAAAACGAGTTTATCAAAAACATTACAATGAAATATTAATAAGCTGTTAATTAGTCATGCCTTTTCATTGGAATCAAATGACATAAATAAATGAAATTAAGATTGGTATTTCAAGCTTATAAACGTCATAATGATCTGATTTATGAAGTTCAGATTGAGAATGTTAAACATTAACTAGTGATGTTAGCCGAGGGGAGATAACTAGTGATGTTAGCCGAGGGGAGATAACTAGTGATGTTAGCCGAGGGGAGATAACTATTGATGTTAGCCAAGGGGAGATAATCTACTTGTAGTTACTCTATGCGTGCCATACTCCAATGCTAAACAAACTAAGGTTGCTTTAATTATTAGAAAGTTTTAAGATTTTATAAAGTTTTAATTCAACTGTCCAAGGATTGGATGATTGTAAAACACTCTGTAATTGTACCATCCAATGGTCAAACAAACATTTTCCAACATAAGTTTCTTTGTCTTGTGTTTTTACAATAAGGATATATGCTGCTACACAAACAATCTATACCTGCTTTTGGTACTTTTTTCCATAAAAAGTTTAAATAGCAAATGCTATTCAGAATTACAAACTAATATGCGTTATTAAATTTTATTCAGAATTACCAGACTCCAATAAGGAGTATTACTAGCTGCTCATAAAGTCTTGCATACCTGTCAGGTCAGTTTATCAATTTCAAATTAAGTTTCATAAAGTTTCCTTATTGTAACTCTTTTGGAAGGAGTTATGAAAGTAAGGTGACATATATCCTTAACCGAGTAAGTTTGGTCCGTCACACTGACATACAGATAGATTTGGTGAAGCTGTATACCACATAGTTGATGTTGATTGCTCGTTTTACTTATCAAGAGTGTTTGATTTTACAGATTTCACTGGGCAGTGTTATATTGATAATAAATATGTCAGGTTTGTTATTTGTTACAGAGCAGTCTAGTACTTGTTAGATGATTTTCATTAGGTCTTGATCATTTTATACCATAGCAATGATATTTTTATATTCAGGCTAAAGTTGAATACTGTGTTTGCCTTTACCATAACAATGAAAGTTGTCTTTGTTTTTTCAAAATTAATGTTTTTGTTTAGATGGTCAGAGTTAAAATTAATTGTTAAGTTTTATTGTAAAAATTTGAAATGGAATTATTTCAAATGTTAATTTTGAAAGAGTTTTTCATGTTGGTTATCATGCTGTAGGTCATTAAATTTGTATCCAGGTTTTGGTTTTTTAACAATGAGACTATTTTCGTGCAACACTATGACTAAATGCTGACTGAACTGCTTCTCGTTTGACATTGTGTGTCTATAGTGGTGTAATATGTGATTGAAAGGATGTTCTATATATAGATAACAAATTAGCATAATCTACCGGTTTATTAAGGCTATATATACATTATATAAAATGTCACTTTAATTTGTATTCTGGGATAAAAAGAAATCAAATGTTTAAATATGTATAATTACATATGCTGGATCACATGGTTTGTATATCATTTTTTGTAAAAGATTATTTGAAAGGGTAGCACTTCCCCTGACCATTTGTTAGTGTGAGTTAATCAACGACTTATTCACACACTGTGTTGTGTCCGATGCCTTAGATACTGCACAGACCCTTTGGGACGGTTATGTTAGTATGATGACACAAAGCTATTCTGCCTTACCCTTGTACCACCGTCTCTCTGTAGGTCATCATCATGTCTGTGGCTGTTAGATAACTATTTTTATGGATCAACATATTGCTGTGTGTTGTACCTGTTTTTATTGCAAGATATCCTGGTCATTAAATTGTTGTAACACAACTTTTCTTGTTGTTTATTTACTGAGTGAGAGTCAAATAGAGAGTCCCACCACTATTTCACTACACAGGCATTGAAAAACTATTTTCAAGATCATTTTATGGGTTTTTTCTCCATGCTCATGAAGACAATTAAAGGTTTCAAGACTATTAAGGAATTATAACATTTTGAAATTATTTCCAGCAATGATGCAGAAATGTATTAACATACTAAATAACTAGACCATTAACACAGACATAAACTCTTCTATATAATCAAGAGGCCCGGGAATCAAATTATTATGTGAGCAGAAATGATTTTCTGAATAAGAATATCACAATAAAATTCTGCCTTTCATATAAAAATATTTGCTCTTGTAAGTGGGCAAGCAACTCTGTATCAGAAGAATGCCAAACAAATTGGAACTCTTTTTTGTTGGAGATTCAACACAAGGTGCTGGGACTCTCTACCTGAAACTTTTATGTTTTGCATTAGTGTCAAGTGTGTGCTAAGCTGATGTAGGTACCAGCTTTATAACAATACTCCATTGGTGGAAGCAGTCCTCAAAATGGATCCCGTACGATAATGCTTGAAGGAAAGCTTTGGTTTTTATGAAATTTTCTACACATACCAGTAAACAAGACCGAAAAATCAACATGGCCACCAGTTGCCATCTTGGATTTTGGAGAAAGGAAAGATAAGATTTTCTTCAACTTTTCACACATGCCTTTAGTATCAATTATCCCTTCAAGTTTGATATTAGAGCAAATTTGAAAATCAAAATGCCTGCCAGCAGGGGCAGGCTACACATCTTTATCTATGGAATTCTTCTTTTAGGCGTTGTCACCTACACTGTTGTTGTTTTCACAGTGGCAAATAGGTTGCAAGAGAATTGACAGAATGTGTTCAGAAAGTGAACAAAACAAAAATGAAAGATCTGATAAATAAAGAACGACTACCTGACTATAAAGGTACAATGAAAATATGTTTCATACCTGCCTATGATGAATGGTCAAGAAGGATCAGTCACCTGTCTATAAAGGTCTGGTAATATAAAATGGTATGTGTTACATGTCTATATGGTCTGATGAATAGATACTATATACTTGTCTATAAAGCTCTGGTTAAACACAATTATCTATAGAAGTATTCATAATGGAGATGACAAACTTGTCTATTAAGGTTTGGTCAATAGAGATCACACACCTGTCTATATAGGTGTGGTTAATAGAGATCACACCTATCTATATAGGTCTGGTTAATAGATACCACAATTATGTCTATATAGGTCTGGTTAAAATAGACCACACACCTGTCTATATAGGTGTGGTTAATAGAGATCACACACCTGTCTATAAAGGTCTGGTCAATAGAGAGCACACCTGTCTATAAAGGTCTGGTTAATAGAGACCACACACCT
>NW_018403774.1:156389-162587 GCF_002113885.1 Mizuhopecten yessoensis | reverse complement strand
AAAGCAACATTCACTTCCGGAACAATTAAGCAAGCAGCATTCAATTTATCAAACAGTAGTTAAATATTATATATACACAATTGGTCAAATTCACATTATAGCGAATTAGTAGCAAATAATATCAGTATAGTTTACCAAATCTTGACAAATAATAATGATACAAATATACTGTACATACACAAGCACATCTAGCAACAAATACAAGTGACATGCGATGAATTAGCATAATTTAACATAAATTTAACCGCTGTGAGAACTCTTATTATTGGGTGGGTTGGGTGGGTTTTTCAAGACAAATAAAAAACGATCCTGTCATCTCGGGATCTTAAAAGAGATTGAAGAAAATTTTAAGGGACGCTAACTCAAAACCACCTGATAAGACTGACCAATGGGAGCCATATGCAGATGAGAGAGGTGACCCCCACGGACTGGTCAAGCTCGGGCCAGTGAACAGAAATTCCCGAGTCTGTGAACAGATTTCACTCTAGTGTTACACCACCCTATAATTTGTCAACACAACACACATTATAACATATATATACAGAGTTGTAATTAACCATTTTGGAACAAAATATACAAATTATCTATAGAAGTATTCATAATGGAGATGACAAACTTGTCTATTAAGGTCTGGTCAATAGAGATCACACACCTGTCTATATAGGTGTGGTAAATAGAGATCACACCTGTCTATATAGGTCTGGTTAATAGATATCACACTTATGTCTATATAGGTCTGGTTAATAGAGATCACACACCTGTCTATATATGTCTGGCTAATAGAGATCACACCTGTCTATAAAGGTCTGGTTAATAGAGACCACACACCTGTCTATAAAGGACTGGTTAATAGAGATCACACCTGTCTATAAAGGTCTGGTTAATAGAGATGGCACCTGTCTATAAAGGTCTGGTCAATAGAGACCACACCTGTCTATAAAGGTCTGGTTAATAGATACCACACCTGTCTATAAAGGTCTGGTTAAAATAGACCACACACCTGTCTATATAGGTGTGGTTAATAGAGACCGCACACCTGTCTATAAAGGTCTGGTTAATAGAGACCACACACCTGTCTCTAAAGGTCTGTTTAATAGAGATCACACACCTGTCTATAAAGGTCTGGTCAATAGAGAGCACACCTGTCTATAAAGGTCTTGTTAATAGAGACCACACACCTGTCTCTAAAGGTCTGTTTAATAGAGATCACACACCTGTCTATAAAGGTCCGGTTAATATAGACCACACACCTATCTATATAGGTGTGGTTAATAGAGATCACACACCTGTCTATAAAGGTCTGGTCAATAGAGAGCACACCTGTCTATAAAGGTCTGGTTAATAGAGACCACACACCTGTCTCTAAAGGTCTGTTTAATAGAGATCACACACCTGTCTATAAAGGTCGGTTTAATAGAGATCACACACCTGTCTATAAAGGTCTGGTCAATAGAGACCACACACCTGTCTATATAGGTGTGGTTAATAGAGACCGCACACCTGTCTATAAAGGTCTGGTTAATAGAGATCACACACCTGTTTATTAAGGTTTGGTCAATAGAGACCACACACCTGTCTATTAAGGTTTGGTCAATACAGTAGAGACCACACATCTGCCTATTAAGGTTTGGTCAATACAGTAAAGATCACACACCTGTCTATTAAGGTTTGGATAATAGAGACCACACAGCTGTCTATTAGGTTTGGTCAATAGAGACCATGCACCTGCATGTCTATTAAGGTTTGGTTAATAGAGACCACACACCTGTCTATTAAGGTTTGGTCAATACAGTAGAGATCACACACGTGCACCTGTTTATAAAGGTCTGCTTATAGAGATCACACTCCTGTCTATTAATAAGGTTTTGTCAATAGCGATAATAGAGATAACGCACGGGCACCTGCCTCTAAAGGCATGATTAATTTATATTAAACACCTGTCTATATATAGTTTATAAATACCACATTATCGTCTGTTTTTGTTATTTTCGATATACCTCTGTATGCATCCTACGTAATTTGAAGATTTCCGATTCGTCCGAGTGGTTCCGGAGTAAAGATGGCGGCTTCGGTGGAAGACTGGATGTGTGTGGAACTAGACAAACTAGGTTTACCAGCCTCAGAAGATAATGCAAAGTTTGTTTGATTGACTGAATTCATTTTATGTTACGTTTCGTTTGGATATTGCCATACATAACGATATCACAGAAGCAGAACATTGACCATACGGGAGTCACATGTCCCCGATCTCGGACTGCTTGCCAGCTGGCATGGCCTGTGGTTGTGCAATCTTGCATATTTTCGCTTTCGATATTGCTACCAAACTTTTTGAATTAGCATTTTCCAACTTAAATACGGAAAATATAGTATACATTTTTATTGAAATTTTGAAGATTTATTTCACGTTTTCTTCAGTTGGGGAACATATACTTAAAATAATTAAACAGCCTCTAAATAATGTACAGAATACGTATTGAACGTTTTAGAGTATCCTGTTGAAGTTGAAGTACTTACATAGAACTTCTTTTTGCTCGGGGAAAAGTCTGTATTTGGCTGTAAAACTGGTGGAGCTTTAGGTGAAAATAGCTATATATATTCAAGATCCGATTTTTGATGTGTCTTAATAACATGTGTAACTATTATTTTCAGGTACATTCTCAGTATCGAAACCGCAGAAGACTTGGAGGAGTACATGCATGAATTGCTGGGAGATAGCAATCCTAAAGTGTTAGCATTCATCAAAGAGTTGTTGGTTAGGTGGCGGGCGACAGTAACAGTATCTGATGACACACAGGTAATTTTAAAGCATTCGTCAAGATGTTGTTTGCTTGGAAGTGGATAGCCCTAGTTTCCTCTGGCCCTATCATGTACACCAGACTTAAACATTTTGACAGATAGAATTCTCTGACACCGTTTGGTGTCAGAGAGTTTTGAGTTGCAGACAATTAAAATTGAGTATGACACAACACATACCTCACATATATCGATAAATGGATTATTTATTGATCCAAATACGCTCTTAATATCGCCAACAGCTGCTGAATTCTGCCAGTAGAGTCCTCAATCGGTTTTCAATCGTTTAAAATTTCCCACCTGAGCAAACACCATTTTTGTAGGTCAGGGGAGTGACTAAGCAACAACTTCCGTACTGATCCGGACCAAAAACTGAATACATCATTCTTGTTTAGAAGATTTTTGGACCACCACGTGCACAGAGTGTTAACACACATGAAGGCACTCCCTAAGTGACCTTAGCTGTTCAGAGAATATTAGGCAAAGTAAAAATAAAACAAACCAACCTTCTTTTTTTATCAGGTGTATTAAAAAATGTCAAAAAGATGTGCTTCTAAACTTGACTTCTTAAGCATAACATCTGTCAACTGATGTTGTCACTTTAAAGTGTGACCCAGTACCAGTGTCTGCATTTTATGATCCTGAAATGGCTCTTGCCTTTCTGGTTTGGTGCTCTACCACTGAGCTAAAAGGAAATTCCCTCTAGCTGAAGCTACTGAGGTTGTGACTTGGACACTATGTACAATGTACATCTACACAAGCTAATGTAATAAAGCATTCATCAGGGAGCTGTTGTATATGCATACACAGGTTTGTGTAATTTAGCATATTAGGGAGCTGTTGGTTATGTATGTGTTATACAAATGGTGCAAATTTAACATTCTACACACAGAAAGATGTCTTGGACAGTATTTTGTCAATTATTTCAATTAGGAGGCACAGTAGTCTAGTAGTAGGACACTGGGCTTGTGACCGAAGGGTTGCGATTTCGACTCTTCGACTATCGTCACNCAGTATTGTGTCAATTATTTCAATTAGCAGGCACAGTAGTCTAGTGGTAGGACACTGGGCTTGTGACCGAAGGGTTGCGATTTCGACTCTCGTCACGGCACTGTGTTGTATCTTTGAGCAAAATATTTTACTCTGCTTGTTCCAGTCTACTCAGCTGTAAATGAGTACATGGTGGGGTAGTGCTAGAATTGTAGAATGCTAGCTGTGAGCACCGAAATGTCAGCAATGGCTGTATGCTACCCAGGGAGTTGAGAAAGATATTGGCTGGTTGCAAAGGCCCTATAACCACGGATAATAATTTGTGAACCGCTTTGAGACGACCTACGAACTAGGTTGTGATAACGCGGTAGATAAGAACCTCAAATTATTATTATCATTAATTAGAAGTATATTTTGTTAAACCACAGTGCCTGATGATATTGATTGTGTATACGATGATGTAATTTTAGGTGTATCGTAAGTCAACAGATGATGATATCTACTTTGGTGGCAGAGGTGGAGCAGCAGGCAAACAGAAGACTAGTGACAGGAGTAACAAGCATTCCATCAGTAAAAACGTCATAAATGGCAACAGCAAACACCCTAAAGAGAGCTTACAGGTTTGTTGTCCATCATGCTATTGGCAAAAGCCTTATCAATAGCAGCCCCAAACACCCTAAAGAGAAATTACAGGTTTGTTGTACATCATTCTATTGGCGAAAGCCTTATCAATAGCAGCCCCAAACATCCTAAAGAGAGCTTACAGGTTTGTTGTCCATCATTCCATTGGTGAAAGCCTTATCAATAGCAGCCCCAAACACCCTAAAGAGAGATTACAGGTTTGTTGTCCATCATGCTATTGGCAAAAGCCTTATCAATAGCAGCCCCAAACACCCTAAAGAGAGATTACAGGTTTGTTGTACATCATTCTATTGGCGAAAGCCTTATCAATAGCCGCCCCAAACATCCTAAAGAGAGATTACAGGTTTGTTGTACATCACTCTATTGGGGAAAGCCTTATCAACAGCAGCCTTAAACATCCTAAAGAGAAATTACAGGTTTGGTTGTCCATCATTCTATCGAAAAAAATAAGTTTTTAATAAATGTCATCATTGGTAATTATAACACCCAACCCCTTAAAAAGTTTTTAGGTTTGTTTACCACCATTCTTTTGGTGAAATCTTTTTTAATGGCAATTCCGAAACCATCATTTTTTTTTTTTCAAATTCATCACTGGCAACAGCAACCTCCCTAAAAGAGCTTAAATGTTTATTAACCTTACCATCATCCCGCCAGTAATTAAATAAGCTTATATCAGTGGTATTCACCAAAGAGATTTAAAATGGTTAGTCTACCTCATCAGCAGACAGCTTTGACCTAGTGCATTTTATTTCTTGAATTTGTACTATAACCTTTACAAGAATTAGAAACATTATGACCAAACATTATCATGATCACCAATCTGATATATGAAGAATAGTGCAGGTTATTTTATCCCAGTAGAGTAAATAGTTAGAGTTATCTCCCTTGAACCATATTCAAAACCTGAAAATCAAATGGCTGTATGTATTGTATAGATGTCTCGGAGAAAAAAGTCTGGATGGTCGGTTCTTGTATTCACCTACTCCTTAAGTTTGATCTGAGGATATATTACCTGCTGTAAGTTTTTAGATGGTCGTTTCTAGTGTTAGCTTACTTCTGTAGACGAATCAGACGATATATTACTGGCTGTAAAAAAATCGATTGCAAGTTTTCAAAATGGTTGGTTCTAATACCCTAGTAATCAGAATAGATATGTTATTGAGGTTTTCAATGTCTTTAGTTAAATTTATTGTACTGGTTTTATTCCTACACACAGGATAACACACCTCTTGCCAATGTGGTTGATATGAAAAAGAAGACCAAGTTTGTTCCCTTGTACAGCCAGGAGGGACAGGAGAAATCTGTACTTCAGATTCCAGGTACACACCTCGCTTGGTTTTCTTTTTAGCTCAACTGGTCCGAAGGAGCGATGAGCTTGTGTCATAGCGTGGTGTACATTGTCTGTCATCAATCTGTCAACCTTTTAGGTCACCTGAGACAAAGTCTCAAGTGACCTATTGCGATCGCCTTTTGTCCGTCGTCGTCCGTCCGTAAACAATTTACATTTTCGACTTCTTCTCCAAAACCCCTGAACCAATTTCAATGAAATTTTGCAGGGACCTTCCATAGACAAAGGTCAACAAAAATAGTGGCCGGTTTAGTCCCAAGCCCCCAGAGGCCTGAGGGGCGGGGCCAAAAAGGGTCAAATAGACTAAAATTCCATTGGAAGTAATTCAATTTGGGTTAGCATTATCAGTATTAGGTAGCAGTTTGATAATATGCACATATGAGCCCTGACTGACCCCCAGGGGCTGATGGGTGGGGCCAAAAAGG
>NW_018403774.1:136326-156367 GCF_002113885.1 Mizuhopecten yessoensis | reverse complement strand
TTTGATACTTTGAAAATTTTGAGCCAGCCCTACCCCCAAGGGCTGTAGGGTGGGGCTCAAAGGAGTCAGTGTGCTAAAATTTCTTCATTTTCCTTGTTTAGAATCAGAGGTGCTAGTTTCAAATACTTTTAAGTCTGAATTCTGTATGCTAGATATTGAATAAGTTGGCTTTATTGTTTTTGGTCACTTTGAATAATATTTCTGTTCATGTTAAAAACAAAATCAACTCTCTGTATAAATATATCAGGTGACCGTTAAGGCCCATGGGCCTCTTGTTCTATTAATCACTACTAGTCCTGAATGGATTGTGATGAAATTTGGTCTGAAGCATTGCTGGGCAATCGGGAATCAATTAGGGGATAGTACGTTGTTTTGAGTGTCTATACTGGCGATTAGAACATGAAATTTGGTTTGAACTCAAGACCAATAGGTCGAGAGTTTAAACCAAATTTCATGTTCTAATCGCCAGTTTAGACAAGAAAAACAGCGTACTATCCCCATTCTAGCACACTTAAACAAATATACTACGCTAATATGTTTAGAAACGTTGCATTTCCTTGTACAAAGTACGTAGTAAAGTACTTTGCAACCTTAACTGGTGACGTTTCATTCTTCAGCGGACTGACCAATCAGAAAGAAGCTTTCAAAACTCTGTCATTTAGCCCTGCCCATACTGGCGAGCGCTCGATCTGTATGTTGACGAGGTGGAATATTTGGATTGTTCGTGAACGTCCTGTTACCAATGTTTATAAGACAAACTTGGATTAATATTGACCAAATTCTTACATTTCCATGTCAGCGTGCATACCAATCTGTGCTTACAGACAAAATCGGTGATTATTTGTATAGAACAAGATTTGTGAAGAGTTTTGTGTAAATTCATACGACACATGTGAAATGTTTCATTTGATTTCGGATCTAACTAGATACCTTCACATGGATGGAACGAACGTTTCAGTAATAAATGGAGTTAAGAGCAAGGAATGTTTACTTTTTACTTTTTAATTCATTCAACAAATACATTTCATTGGTCGTTTCTGTTCTGTTGCCTGCTAACCTTATCAGCAGGCTCATTTTGCTAAGAGGCGAGCTTGACGCGTTATTGTTTTAGTTATAAACGGGGCGTGGCTTAAGTGCGATGAGAGGAGCTTTACACAATCGATCAAGATTCTATCGCAGATTAGAACATGGTCCGTATCCAATCAAAACACGTGTTGCAAACGAATCGTGTTAGAATGTTGTATAAACAGATCTAGAGCGAGTGGCCATCTGGGGGCAGAGGGTTGGGGCCCAAGAGGAAAAATGGTAAATCTTTAAAATCCTGCTCCTTCTGTATGAATACAGGGATGTTAACCAAACATTGTCTGTTTTTTTCTGAAAATGCCATGCTTTTTCTGCCTTTAAAAGTATTTTAACATTGAAATCAGAGATTTTTGAGGATATTCTCTGAAAAATTACTATGAAAGCACTGTGTATAACCTTAAGAGTGTTAAGTAAAGAATATCATCAACTTTCCTCTGGATATAATCATATTTACAAACCATTCTGTTAACATCAGAATTTAACTTGTAAATAGGGAACCTTGTTAATCTAGGCACTTGTTTGGTTCCTGAAGAAAATCTGTCAAAAAGGTTCTCAAATATTTTGATAAATAATATTTTTATCTCTTGATCAAGTTTTCATGTACATGCGATGTACATTTTATGATTATGACATCTATCTCTAACAAAGGATTGCAGTTCCTGGTTTTACTCCCAAGTATTGTCATTGCCCCATGGATATTGAAAAGTACGGGATATTTTGCTGTAGTATAGGCATTTGACAATTCAAAACATTTCTATACTTTATGGTTGGCAAGTTGTATGATGTTCTGATAGAATTGTCTGGATTCTCAATGGATGTATCCTAATCAACAAGTAAAACTGAAGTTGGAGAAAATCTGAGAAAATCATTGATTTCTTTGGGTTGTGCCTCTTTTATTTGAGATTACTGGAATGAACACAAATGACATTTAACTGTTTAAAAGTTTACACACTGGAATGCATGTGGTAGCTTTTATATTTGTCAAAATTGTTAAAACCATAAATGAACTTTGATATTTACATATAGAGTTCAATATATTCAATTAGGAAAGATGTGAAGATAGACATGGACGAATTTCTCATTTTGACCAAGAAATCATTTAGTTTCAGTAATGATTCCAAGATATTTTTAAATTGCCAATGTTGAAAATTAACTGTACTTCATATAATTGAATATTTGAATGTTTTTAGGGCGACACAGCTGTGAGTGCCAGGCTGCCAAACACAAGCTCATCAACAATTGTCTGCAATGTGGCCGTGTGGTGTGTGATCAGGAGGGCTCTGGGCCTTGTTTTCATTGTGGTAATCTGGTGGGTACTATTTATAATCTGATGGGCATTAAAGGATCTGGTGGGTCTATATGATGTGGTGGGTGCTGTAGGATTAAATGGATACTTTAGGATCTGTGGGTGCTGTAGGATTAATTGGATACTTTAGGATCTGTGGGTGCTGTAGGATTAATTGGGTGCTATAAGATTTAATGGGTACCAGAGGACCTTGAAGGTTTTTCTAAAGGATGGTTGGATATACATGTATAAAAATTATGACAGGGTTGTTGTATTTAAAAACAGCAGTTCATTTGGACTGTAAAGGAAATAAACAGATGGTGTGCCAATACGGATCATATTTGTCATGCTTTGCCAATGGCTATCAAGACACTAGCCATGTACATATATTCTCTATTTGACAGATTCTCCATAAAAATCTATCATGCTAGAAATGAATACGAGAAAACTGTATTTAAGAACGAAATATTTGATTAGGTAATACCTGGGTAAGTCAATTGATATCAAATCTTTCGAACATGTGTTTAAAAGTTGACAACTTATTTTTCCCTTTGTAGCTTTGAATTGTATTACAAATCAAACTTTCTGTGGGTACCCGTATTCATGGGGAATAAGAAACTAAAGTTTAAAAGATCTTACATTTTGAAATGATACGTGAGATACTGGTGTACCGTGATGTCACTTATATTTACAATAACTGTATACTGTGGATCCTTTAACATCATTTGGTAGGTATGTACACAGGAGGAACATGAAATTATATCACGGGGCTCGCGCAAAAGTGAACAGCTCCGTCAACGACTAATGAAGGATGTTGGAGATAAACCACTACCATTCCAGAACAGCCGGACCAGTGCCGGGCTTGACAAGGCCATACAACACAAAGACAAGCTGCTCAACTACGATAAGACCAGGTACACTGAGGATCAGTGGGTTTTGTAGAACTTCTTCAAACGAGTCCTGAATATCTTTTTCAAACTTTTGTTGAATATCATATCTAAGAGATGTAGTATGTTCTTAATAGTTGGTGAGTCCCTCAGGAAATGCAGTCCAGGACTCAAAAATCACTTGAGGGTAATGTTTTACCCCAACTTTGATTGATCTTTCTCAGGTTTCATTTCTAAAAAGAGCAAAAAAGTCATAATAATACATTTCCTATGTCTTTGTAACATGCAAAACATGTACAGGTTTAAATTTGAAATTGAAATTACATCCAAAATTCAAATTGAAAATCCATCCAAAAATACTTTTAAAAGATACGTTTTGTAGCAGCAAATGTTGTATGAAATGAAATTATTATATCTGAAATAATATTCTAATAATGTCATCATATTTAGATAATGTGTTACCTTATTATTATGCTTCTTATGTAGTTTTTTGGGGGGTTGATTTGGCTGTAATGTTTTTCTGACCTACAGAGTAAAAGAAATCCTTACTTCAAATTTAAGGAGACGTATACAAAACCTCCTTTTTTTCAGTGTGCAAAGAACAAAAGTAATAGATGATGAGTCTGATTACTTCTCAACCGATTCCAACCAATGGCTGAGTAAAAAGCAGCGAGAGGCACTACGGAAACGCAATGAAGAATTACGTTCAGAACGTTTTGCTTCACGAAGGGACATGAAAGTAACATTAGACTTTGCAGGTCGTCGTGTGTTGGAAGCTGAAAATGAATCTGGAAAACGGATGTACGATATAGATGACACAGTGGTTCAGGAAGTTCACTACGGTGCTCGAGCAAAAAACGATGGTTTCAAAATGGAGGAAAAAGATTTCAGTGATCTGGTCAATCCACTAATCAATGTGCAATCCCCACAGGTAAGACAGCTGTTTGTGTTCATGTGACTGCCATCTTCATGTGTGTGACAGGTTTAGAATGTGTTCATGTGACTGCCATCTCAATGTGTGTGACAGGCTTAGGATTGTGTTCATGTGACTGCCATCTTCATGTGTGTGACAGGATTACGATTGTGTTCATGTGCCTGCCATCTCAATGTGTGTGACAGGTTTAGGATTGCGTTCATGTGACTGCCATCTCAATGTGTGTGACAGGTTAAGGATTGTGTTCATGTGACTGCCATCTTCATGTGTGTGACAGGTTTAGAATGTGTTCATGTGACTGCCATCTCAATGTGTGTGACAGGATTAGGATTGTGTTCACGTGACTGCCATCTTCATGTGTGTGACAGGATTACGATTGTGTTCATGTGCCTGCCATCTCAATGTGTGTGACAGGTTTAGGATCGTGTTCATGTGACTGCCATCTTCATGTGTGTGACAGGATTACGATTGTGTTCATGTGCCTGCCATCTCAATGTGTGTGACAGGTTTAGGATTGCGTTCATGTGACTGCCATCTCAATGTGTGTGACAGGTTTAGGATCGTGTTCATGTGACTGCCATCTTCATGTGTGTGACAGGTTTAGGATTGTGTTCATGTGACTGCCATCTTCATGTGTGTGACTGGATTAGGATAGTGTTCATGTGACTGCCATCTCAATGTGTGTGACAGGTTTAGGATTGTGTTCATGTGACTGCCATCTCAATGTGTGTGACAGGTTAAGGATTGTGTTCATGTGACTGCCATCTGAATGTGTGTGACAGGTTTAGGATTGTGTACATGTGACTGCCATCTTCATGTGTGTGACAGGTTTAGGATTGTGTTCATGTGACTGCCATCTCAATGTGTGTGACAGGTTAAGGATGGTGTTCATGTGACTGCCATCTCAATGTGTTTGACAGGTTTAGGATTGTGTTCATGTGACTGCCATCTTCATGTGTGTGACAGGTTTAGGATTGTGTTCATGTGACTGCCATCTCAATATGGGTGACAGGCTTTGGAGGGGTATCCTGATATGATCCTGGATTCTTATTTAATTTGAGTGCTTTCTCTTTCAGTTTGTCTCTTCTGTGACAAATGATCAGAAATCTACTAACAAAGTCTGGCCAGAGGAGATGAAGAAGAAAGCTGGTTTACGACTGCAGGATCGTGAGCTCCAGGAGATGTCAGACGAAGGCATGTGTATGAGTATGCATCAGCCCTGGGCTTCTCTTCTTGTCTGCGGCATCAAAATGTAAGTCTGTAATCAATGTGATAGACCCAGGTTTAGAGAGTTGTGGTTGTTTGTGGTTGACTAAGAGGTAAACAACCTGGTTAATTGTGATAAACCTAATGATAGAGAACCTGGAAGGTTGACTAAGTGATAAACAACCTGGTTGTATGGTGATAAACCTAATGATAGAGAACCTGGAAGGTTGACGAGCGATAGAGAACTTATGTTGTTTGTGATCCAACAAGAGATCTGTGTTTCATTCTTGAGGATTGTCTGTTGATTTTGATGTGATACCAAGTGTTGTAGCCATGATCACTTAATCAAAACATCGAACTAAACCTCATTTCTGTATTGGTATTATGTTTACTTTTTGAAGGCATGAAGGAAGGACATGGTACACTGCTCACAGAGGGAGACTGTGGATAGCTGCCACGGCCAAAGTCCCCACTCCCGAGGAAACAGCAGATATTGAACAGACATACCGTTATTTACTTAAGGGTGAGTGTATAGCCATAGTCGCTTAATCAAATCAAGACTGTTCTGTACAGTTTTATTAGCTCACCTGGCCCGAAGGGCCATGTGAGCTTATCCCATGGTGCAGCGTCCGGCGTCCGGCGTCCGTCAACTTTTTCCTTTAAAATGCTACTTGTCCTGAATGGCTCAGAGGATTTTGACCAAATTTGGTCTAGAGCATCTTTGGACAAAGAAGACTCAAGTTTGTATAAACGGAGGGTGTGGCCCCTCTGGGGGCGGAGGGGCGGGGCCCAATAGGGGAAATAGAGGTTTTTTTTTCTCCTGCTATACAAGTGAAGGGATTTTAACCAAATGCAGTCTAAAGCATGATTAGGGACAAAAGAATCAATTTTGTATAAACTGAGGTGTGTGGGCCTCCTTCTAAGGGCAGATGGGTGGGGCCCATTAGGGGAAATAGAGGAAAACATCAAATATCCTTCTCCTTTTGTACCGATGAAGGGATTTTGACCAAATTTGGTCTGGAGCATCATTGGCCAAAGGGTTCTCAGTTTTGTATGAACGGAGGGTATGGTCCCCCTGGGGGCAGAGGGACGGGGCCAAATAGGGGAAAATAGGTAAATCTTTAAAAATCTTCTCCTCAACCAATTGAAGGATTTTGACCAAATTTGTCCTAGAGCATCTTTGGACAAAGGAGACTCAAGTTTGTATAAACGGAGGGTGTGGGCCTTCTGGCGGCATAGGAGCGGGGCCCAATAGGGGAAATAGAGGATTTTTTTTCTCCTACTATACAAGTGAAGGGATTTAAACCAAATGCAGTCTGAAGCATGCTTAGGGAGAAAAGAATCAATTTTGTTTAAACTGAGGTGTGTGGATTCCCCTTCTTTGGGGCAGATTAGTGGGGCCCATTAGGGGAAATAGAGGAAAACATTAAAGATCCTTCTCCTTCTGTACCGTTGAAGGGATTTTAACCTAACCAAACTTGTTTTAGAGAATCTTTGGGCAAAGGGAATTGAATATTTATAAATGGAAGATGCAACTTTGTTACTTGTACTCCTTTGATAAACCTAAATGGTACTCAGCAGGTTTTAAATTGAAAAATAAAATAAACCAGGTGAGCTATTAAGGCCCCTGGACCTCTTGTTTCAAATTTGCAGTTCGATTTCCATACCACTGTAATGTGTCTGTACTAACCTAAGTCGCTTGTCTGTACTAACCTGAGCCGCTTTTCTGTACTAACCTGAGCCGCTTGTCTGTACTAACCTGAGCCGCTTGTCTGTACTAACCTGGGCCGCTTGTCTGTACTAACCTGAGCCGCTTGTCTGTACTAACCTAAGCCGCTTGTCTGTACTAACCTAAGCCGCTTGTCTGTACTAACCTAAGCCGTTTGTCTGTACTAACCTAAGCCGCTTGTCTGTACTAACCTGGGCCGCTTGTCTGTACTAACCTAAGCCGCTTGTCTGTACTAACCTGAACCGCTTGTCTGGTTTAACCTGAGCCGCTTGTCTGTACTAACCTAAACCGCTTGTCTGTACTAACCTAAGCCGCTTGTCTGTACTAACCTGAGTCGCTTGTCTGTACTAACCTGAACCGCTTGTCTGTATTAACCTAAGCCGCTTTCATTTAACTCATTCCTAAGGGTTGGATTAGTTAGACCAGAATTGTTCATTAATGTAAAGGGAACAAATTCAGTTCTTCTTAAGTACTATGACAGAAAGTCTCAAGACATTTACAAAAATGTACCAGTCTGCTTTGTTATATTCAGGTAAACGTTATTTCTTCTTCTTATAGTGCATTTATACTGTCATTGTGGATGATTTTACCAATAGGGATATAGCAGGAGCATGATGCTTTTGTATATATTTTTCTAGTTGGAGTTCAGACAAAAAAGGTTAAGCTGTAGGTGTACTTATGATGTGTATATAAGGACTTCAAGGGCTGTATAGGGGATATGAGCCTGTAAGTCCTCTCCAGTACTGCTGCTACCAGTTAGAGGTTCCATTGTGTGATGTGTACATGTGTGGGAAGAATGAAGAATTTGTATGTTTCCTTGTTAGCAGAAATGTGTCAGTAGGTGTAGGGGTGTGCATGTTTTGTTCCTAGGTCAGATGGAATGAGGATGGTGGCGGGGTCTATTGGGACATGATGGTATATAATTTGGTAGAGTAGTAATTGTTTGTAGTAACTGTGTTTTAAGTGGGGGGTAAGCCTAGTTTGTTCATCCTGTCATGAATCAAGTTTATATTGTGGTATTTATTGTGCATGTATCATGCTGCTCTGCATTGAATTTTCTCATTGCATTGAATAGTAATCTTCCCATATAAAAGAGAGAGAAAAGTATTTTGTGCATCAGACATAATTGTTTCGGACCCACAGTTATAGTTCCCCAGTCATCATCCTGTTGGGTGCCTGTGGTCAGCTGTACTTTCTGTGTTTGAGACCCCCGGTTAGAATTTCCTGAATAGTAATCTTCCCATATAAAAGAGAGAGAAAAGTATTTTGTGTATCAGACATTTTACTAGGTTCCCAAGACATAATTGTTTCGAACCCACAGTTATAGTTCCCCAGTCATCATCCTGTTGGGTGCCTCTAGATCTGTAACTGTTCTATCTATTTCAGGCTTAGGGTTAAAATTCACCAATCATTACAAAGTACCCTGTTTGGTGCCTCTGGTCAACTGTACTTTCCCAGTCATTTCAATGTTAGAGTTCCCCATTCATAACCCTGTTTGGTGCCTCTGGTCAGCTGTACTTTCTGTGTTTGAGACCCCTGGTTAGAGTTTCCCAGTCATAACCCTGTTGGGTGCCTCTGGTCAGCTGTACTTTTTGTGTTTGAGACCCCTGGTTAGAGTTTCCTAGTCATAACCCTGTTTGGTGCCTCTGATCAGCTGTACCTTCTGTTTTTAGACCAACGGTTAGAGTTTCCCATTCATAACCCTGTTTGGTGCCTCTGGTCTGCTGTACTTTCTGTGTTTTAGACCAACAGTTAGAGTTTCACATTCATTACCTGTTTGGTGCCTCTGGTCAGCTGTAATTTCTGTGTTTTAGACCAACGGTTAGAGTTTCCCATTCATTACCTGTTTGGTGCCTTTGGTCAGCTGTAATTTCTGTGTTTTAGACCAACGGTTAGAGTTTCCCAGTCATAAGCCTGTTTGGTGCCTCTGGTCAGCTGTACTTTCTGTGTTTCAGACCCCAAGTTAGAGTTTCCTAGTCATAACCCTGTTGGATGCCTATGGGCAGCTGTACTTTCTGTGTTTGAGACCCCTGGTTAGAGTTTCCCAGTCATTACCCTGTAGGGTGCCTCTGGTCAGCTGTACTTTCTGTGTTTCAGACCCCCAGTTAGAGTTTCCCGGTCATTACCCTGTTGGGTGCCTTTGGTCAGCTGTACTTTCTGTGTTTCAGATCCCCGGTTAGAGTTTCCCAGTCATTACCCTGTTGGGTGCCTCTGGTCAACTGTACTTTCTGTGTTTCAGACCCCTCGTTAGATTTTCCCAGTCATGACCCTGTTTGGTGCCTCTGGTCAGCTGTACTTTCTGTGTTTGAGACCCCTGGTTAGAGTTTCCCAGTCATTACCCGGTTGGGTGCCTCTGGTCAGCTGTACTTTCTGTGTTTGAGACCCCCGGTTAGAGTTTCCGAGTCATTACCTGTTTGGTACCTCTGGTCAGCTGTACTCTCTGTGTTTCAGACCCACGGTTAGAGTTCCCCAGCCATTACCCTGTTGGGTGCCTCTTAGGCTGCGTGGATGTGATGGACTGCCTGGCACAGGACCAATACCGAGAAAAGGTTGGTGATTTTTTTGTCTAAGTTGCTGTAAATATTTTTAAAAACAATATTAATTTATCACCACTTAGAAAAAGAGCGCAGAAGCTACATCAGAGCAAAAGTCAAAGACGATTGATTTTGTTAATGTTTTAATGGTAGGGTTTATAAAAACTCATCATCTTGCATCAACTCGACGAACCTTGTGTATATTGATTGTTTCATAAATATGCCTTTGAGGATGACACAACTAATATGAGGAATTGTGACTCATAGATTCTTTCTTCAGGTTTATGTCAGACCTTTCTAAAGGTCTTGTTCATGATCTTTAGATAAGTTTTTATGAGGCTTATCTATAGATCCCTGCCAGGTCTTCCCATATTTACTTGTAGGTTTTTAAACCATTCTTATGAGCTAATGCCATACTGCAGCGTCTGTTGTCCGTCCGTCGTCCGTGCGTCAACTTTTCCTTTAAAACGCTACTAGTCCTGAATGGCCAAGTAGTTTTTGACTAAATTTGGTCAAGAGTATCCTTAGGCCAAGGGGACTCAATTTTGTATAAACGATGGGTGTGGCCCCCCTGGGGGCAGAGGGGCGGGGCCCAATAGGGGAAATAGAGGTAAAACCTTGAAAATCCTTCTTCTACCGTAGGGATTAAAGGATTTTATCCTCATTCAGTCTAGAGCATCCCTCGGCTAAGGGGACTCAATTTTGTATAAATGGTGGGTGTGGCCCCCCTGGGGGGTGGGGGGTGGGGCGTAATAGGGGAAATATAGCAAAATCTTTAAAATCCTTCTTCTTCTGTAGGAATGCAAGGGTTTGTTCCATATTTGGTCTGAAGCATCCTTGGGTGAAGGGGAACCAATTTTGTATAAATGGTGGGTCTGGCCCCCCTGGGGGCTGAGGGGCGGGGCCCAATAGGGGAAATATAGCAAATTCTTTAATATCCTTCCTCTTCTGTAGGAATGAAAAGTTTTGTTCCATATTTGGTCTGAAGCATCCTTGGATAAAGGGGAACCAATTTTATTTAAACCCTGGGTCTGGCCCCTCAGGGGCCTGAGGGGCGGGCCCAATAGTGGAAACATAGCAAATTATTCTTTAAAATCCTTCTTCTTTTGTAGAAATGAAAGGATTTGGTCCATATTTATGGAGCATCCTTGGGTAAAGAGGAACCAATTTTGTATAAACGGTGGGTGTGGCCCCCCTGGGACCTGAGGGGTTGGGCCCAATAGGGGAAATAGAAGTAAAACCTTTATAATCCTTCTTCTACCATATGGATTGAGGGATTTTATTCTAATTTAGTCTGGAGCATCTTTGGACAAAAGGGACTCAATTTCATATAAACAGCGAGTGTGGCCCCCTGGGGANAAAAGGGACTCAATTTCGTATAAACAGCGAGTGTGGCCCCCTGGGGACAGAAGAGAGGGACCCAATAGGGGAAACATAGCAAATTCTTCAAATACCTTATTCTTCTTTACGAATGACAGGATTTTGGCCAAATTTGGTATGAACATTGGGTGAAGGGGAACCAATTTTGTATAAACAGTGTGTCTACCCCCCCCCCCTGGAGGCAGAGAGGCGGGCCCAATAGGGGAAATAAAGATAAAACCTTTAAAATCCTTCTTTTACCATAGGGATTTAGGGATTTTATCCTAATTTTGTCTGGAGCATCCTTGGGCCATGGGGACTCAATTTTGTATATGCAGTGGGTGGGGTCTCCCAGGGGGCAGAAGGGCGGGGCCCAATAGGGGAAATAGAGGTAAAACCTTTAAAATCCTTCTGAGACCATCGAGATTAAGGGAATTTTTTACATATTTAATCTGGAGCATCCTTGGACCAAGGGGTCTCAATTTTGAATAATTGGTGGGTATGACCCCCCTAGGGGCATAGGAGTGGGGCACTGTTTGAAGTTTGTTCTCGCTATATCCCAAGTACTGGATGGATCTTTCTGAAATTTCATATGTACTTACAGCATCTACCATGAAGTGCTATATCTTTACTTCATATCTTTATTTTAAACACATTCAGGTGAGCGATACAGGCCCTCTGGGCCTCTTGTTTTTATTGCAATTGATGACTACAGGTACTGATCTATTTTTGCAGTTTCCTGATGGAGAGTCGGCCTCCCCCTATGTTTTTATCTGTCAAGAGCCACAACAACTGGTGGTCAAGTTTCCCATCAAAGGAAAACACAAAATTTGTAAGTCAGGATAATGAATTTTTAGAAGTCGATTTTAATCAAATACTTGATGGTAAGTATGGAAATTATGTGACTGATTTACTAATACGCGGATAAATCTGGTGTATTCATGCTAAAGCTTGTAAATTCTTTTGTCTGGAATCATTGTGTTGAAGTTTAGTGAATATAAGTATAAATTCTACATGGAAACTAACAATTAAACTATAATACTTTTACGTTGCATGCTCTCGAGGGAGTAATGTTTTGTGCATTTGGTTGTAAGCTAACAATTGTTAGCTGTTGTTATCTAGTTAAAGTTAATTAAACACCAAAGTTTCTAGATATATGGGATGTACAGCATGTTATCAATGAACACAATTTATTTTTTCATAATTTAAGTTTATTATTGGTCTTTTCACTCTTTTTGAAATGTCCAAAATAAGTACTAACCAAACATTTTCCTGTATTGTATGGGCTCCGACAAAGCTTTTTAAATTATGTTTATATGCTGCAGTGTATTGTGGTGCACAGCTATTGTTTAATGCCTATCTCCCCATGTGATTTCTTCTCCCCGTAAAACATCATTCATTTTTGACCAATTCTACTACTAGACTTTCATGTATGGTGTCGTCCAATAACCTTGTGAGATATTTTCAGCGATTTCTTATTTCTCTGTTACAGATAAATTAGATTCTCATATACACCAAGCAGCCAAGAAAGGTCTGAGATGACCGATCTGTGTTCCTAAGGTGGCACTGGACAGGGCTTATTGTGATAAAAACTTGGAATGAGAGTGAGCGAGAGTATTTATAGCAATGCGGGTTAACTGAAAAGTGTTCAAGCAAACTAAGTTGCTGAAATAAACTATACCTCTAAACATATTGTATGTGTTTTGTTTGAGTAAAATGGTGAAAGGTTTTAGATAATCTTTGTTAAAATATGCAAGTGATTTAATAAATGCAATAAAATAGATTTGATTACCGAAAATGCAAACCATTCAGATTTGGATTAAACATTCCATGGAATAAACCCTTAGAATAAAGGTTTTAAAAAATAATTGATTAATTCTGTTTGAAATTTTTCAGTTTTCCAATTCTTTTGTTTTTTTGATAAATTGCTAGGAAACATAGTGGAAAAAGAAAACAACAAAAAAATAACAAACGTATTGGGCATTCAAAATTAATATCTAAATCGTGTATTTTTTAACAAAGCTTAAACAGTTCAACATGTGTGGTATCGGTACTAATTACACAATAATGATTTAATTTATTTTGCCTGTACACTTGATTCGTTGTCACTACCGGAGTTCACGGTGTGTGCAGGAGACATAACTTGGATGTGACGTAGATTTACATGGTGGGTTTGGTTCCTGAAGCAGAAGAACCCTACCCTTCTGGAACACCTGGTCTAATTCTCCTTATACAAGGGTCTCGGTGTAAATCTTTTCTTGTTCACATTTTGTATCAATTTTGAGCTCGAGTGGTTTTGTTGACTCTTCATTATTCTCTTGCCTTTGATTTTTATCAATTTTGGGTTCCAATTATATACATACAGCATGTCTACATCTCTAAACTTCTATACAACTACGATTTAGCTGGCTACGTAATAACTTGCGATCTACGTTTTATAAATAATGTTAAAATAGACAGCTTTTCATGAATAGTCTGCATCATCGAGAGATTTGTACTAGTAATTGCAATGTGAAACTGAAAGAAGATACTTATGGATTGCATGAAAGACATCACTAGACATGTACAAGGGGCAAGGCTAGAGGATGCTGATTTGATTCACTTTCAGAGTAGATAGCATGTCTATCAAGTCCGTCACTCTTATAAGAATTAGGAGCTCTGAACACCAAACACAAGTCTGTATTGCATTACTTCGATTTGCAAAGTGCGGGCGGTCACCCATCCAACTACTGACCATGCTCAACGTTGCTGAACTAGTGAGCAGGTCCCTGGGTTACCGCATCACCGGATAAAGCTAGCTTGCCGTTAAGGCAGTATTTCCCCTTCATATTCCTTAGCTATAACAGATAAAGCTAGCTTGCCATTAAGGCAGTATTTCCCCTTCATATTCCTTAGCTATAACAGATTTCCGATGATGCTAACGATTTGCATGGTTATTATATGCCGCAAGACAAAGCATTTAATACCTTGACTTTTTTCCAAACCTACATTTCCTGTTGACAAAAAGAACTAGTCTTGATAAGTAACTAATGGAGCCCTGTTTATGAATTCCAAATTTTCGAAAGACCAAATGCATGTACTTGATATTCATGTTTCTGTGTTGAATCTGTCCAAAAACAGGTTTTAAGTAGGTATTGGATTCCTAAACTGGAGAAACCTTGCAAACACCTTTTATCGTTTGCTCTACTGATCCTTCTTACTACCATTCTTATTAAATGTAAATCGGGATTACATGTACAGTGGCATCGTGACACTATACTCCGAAAGTGGAAAGCATGGGTTTGAACAACTCAAACAACTCTAGTACAATTCTAACATCCTTTGCTTAAAACTTTTTCTTCTATTAGAACATTTTACCTTTCCATTATGTTTTCTATAAATCTGATTAAACTGGAAAATGCATTCGTTCTCTTATTAGTAGAGTTTTCTGTTGCGAATAGAAAACGGACAAATAATTGTGAACGATTTTAGATCATGTTTTGTACGAAAAATATACAAGAAAAGGAAAGACGAAATATACTGAGGAAGAAATCATGTGAATGATTGAATTTCTTGTTGAACATATTTCTGAGCTCATTGCAAAGACAATTTAGCAGACTTTGCCCTATCCAAGAAAGGCAATTGTGCCTCTCTCTTTAACGACTTTGGTATATTTTCTTATGATAAGTAACACAGACTGTTTCATAACGTTCAATCTATATCGATTAATTGGATCCTTTAAATAACAAGAAGTTTATTAACCACGTCATTGCTTCCTGAACCTGAACATCTGGCAAGTACATGTTCTTCGCTCTTTACTTACAACATGACTTTTCTATCCTGAATGATGGCTTTATATCAACGTCTCTGTTTCCTGTACCTGCGGTGTTAACGAACTTTCTATGAAAGATGTTGAATGTTGACGGAAAACTTACAACACAGACTTTCCAGAGATGCAAGTTGTTAAAGACTGCGATGTGGATGTAGAAGTTTTTGATTGCTACAAAAGTACGCTTATTTGTGTACCTTGTGTATTTTGTAACTAACCCCGTTCTCTCTTTGAGGACATGACATTACTTCTACACCTAGATATACACGAAATTAAAATGGTGTCGTCGGTGAAGCAGAAGGAGATTAATCCTCAAAACACTGCAGCGTCCAGAAATACGACATCAGCTTCTTTGTAAAGTGTAAACAAGGCATCACGTGACTAGTGTTTGCACTCCTAAAAGAACAGCGTTATTCCATTAATTAGATTATCTAGGTAACGTTGCCCTAAAGGCAACAAGGAAGACACGGATATACATCGTTATACGTTTTCATTTGATAGACACAATCGGTAAATGTCTGCCGAGGTATGTTATTACGTAATTATGGTGATGATTCTGTGTATAGTCGTTATGAAAAGTTCGGTTGATTTAGCTTCTAAAAAAATGTCTTAAGATGGCTTCTGTCAAGTTGGTTCTTGATGTCGTTTCTAGTACCTTTCCGATGACTTCCCTATTTCAGGTTACCTAGATTCCAATGAAGGTGTCCGATCAACTTGATAAACATACCTCGGCAGACATTTACATCATTTGATTCTAGATGCACTCTGACAAATGACAAAATATCGTTTCTCTGGTCTTCCGTGATACATCATGAATATTTGAACAAAATAAACAAATTCAATTTTTTGCACCAGTAACTTGGGTTCCTGATCTGAAATGTTATACCAACATACTTAACTATTATATCATTACAAAGGAATTCCACAACTTTCACTGTTCACTTTGTATTTATTTTAATATATGAACTGTCAATTATCAATCTGATTAAAATCATATCCTACGTTCTCTACGTATCACCTAACGTGATACGTAGAGAACGTAGGATAGGAATTTAATCAGATTGTGTCAATTATGTTCCGTCTGTTATCATACATTTCTACACTCTTTTCCTATCTTTCCAAGGTACACCGGTATCTCATCTTTAACGATATGCTTTGTCTCCTCTACGTGTATTGACACAACCAAACCATTATTTTAACAACTTACTATCGTTCTTAGTATCATTTAATCAGGGTCACCATCGTAGTGTGACACTGTTTTCGAGAAGTGAAAATCCCTGACAATATCTTAATTAGTTCGGCGGCAAGATTTTCCAACAGTTTGTATGAATTAATTCTTATTTGAATAATATATGTACCCCTTTTGGCTAACTTATGTGTGTTTTCATATGAGGTTGAAATTAGCTATATGTTTATCAGAACTGGTAACAAAAACAAAGCCAAGTCATTAAATTTCACGCTCCGATATATCGACGATGTGTTGCTTTTTTAATAACATCCTGCTTTCCCTAAATTCGGTGTTCACATGCCGCTGTTGATTCGGTATTCATGAGCTTATTCTAAATAAAATGATTTGTCTGTGACCAGAAGATGTCGACTGTTGATGGGCAACTTCCAACAAGGTTCCCAATAAAGAAGTTTAATTGATGTAGAACATAGACAAGCTCTCTGGTCGCATTCACGATCGCATTGGGAGATATGCTACATTATGTATTTCTTTGTATGAAATGAAGGTTGATAAATTTAATGAAGCTCATTCGTGTGCCTCTATGTTTTGTTGTCATTTCCCCAGTTCTTGTTTTGAGGACGTGATATTATGGATTTGACCTAGATTAACTAGGCGGGTATTTTTAAGGTATCCACATGAGTATTTCCTGTTTTCATCTTTTTGTCATTTCATCGATTTTGAGTTCGAAATACGGTTTCGTTGATACTTCACTAGTCTCTTTTTTGTTCTTATCTTGTCTATAAAAAATAACCACCCGTGACGATTGGCTACATTTAAGTAACATAAACATGATATTTCCGTTAACAAAACCACGATATTCATGTACATCATATCTTAAGTAAGTTTTTGTAAAGTTCCAAGGACTGCACTTCACCAAATCGATATTTCCAAACAACGGTTACTCCACTTATTATCATATGTATTTGTCTATTGTTGTGATGGAGGTAGATATGATTAGGGTGTGCTACATGTAAAAAGGTGTAAAATAGTCATACACGCTCTCTGATAAATTATCTGTGAAAGAAAATCAATAAAGGAAGGGTATGTCTCAATAAAAAATAAATCTAGCATTCTTTTAGCTATACCAGTCGATAGTCCTTGATGTATATTGCGAAATGTTTTGACCTCGAGATACTGTTCGAGATGGTTTGAGCATGTTTTGTTTGAAAATGCTTCTCCAAATCGTTCATCACTTAAGGTGGCTCCACACATCATCATCAGCGTCCATTTTCGTGACGTACTTCCGGGAAAAGTACAGCTAGGACTCAATTATCTTGATCGAAATGTGCATGTACACCGTGTCGTCATTTTCGGATTGCGTATCGGGCATTCAATATCGTATTGCAAATTATAGTAACACCTGGGCCGTTTTTGTTTAAACGGTCAAATCGATCGGACCACTAGTACTGTTGTTCGTTTATTAAATAAGATCGGACCTAGTAATCTGATGCTGCTTTCAGGCGAGCCTTGAGAAAGCCTTGCAAGGCCTGCATACACATTTGCAGGTCCGCCAGGATTTATGTCCGAAATTGTTACATTTATAAACGGTCAAACCGGTTGTTCCGCATAAACGATCAGGCCCTATGGTAAACAATAGTACACGTGCGTGCCGATGATATGTTAACACCCGATATCGAGATTTTACCGGGAAATGTTTTCCAATTCATAGACATACATGAGACCAGACGACCCCAAGAAGGTCATATAGGAAACACATGGAATGCGGACATACCAACCTCACATGTGCATATCGCGTGTTTACACGAGTTCACAAGCTCGAGGTCGTTACGATTTTCGCTGTTGAGGTAGTTTCGCTCTGTCGATTGGCACACCCGGCCCCGGCCCCGGCCCCACCCCCCCTTTTTTTTGGCGGCGGACTGACCTTTTCCGGGCCGGCCCGAAATAATCTGATCTGCCGGGAATGGGAACATATTAACTTTTTAAAGTGCATCAAATAATGCACGGAGCTTGTATAAAAAAATCTGGGGCTACGCCCCACACATCCCTTACGGCATCATAGCAAATATTGTGGGTTTCCGTTATCTGATATTTTTACTATATTTTCTTTATTAAAACAATATTTGTTGGCATCGCTACGCTCGTCTGCTTTGTATCTTGACTCTAAAGTGTTTTTTTTTTTTATTTTACCATCTCCGCAAAACCCCAAGTTGCAACTTGCAACGCTCGGCGGAAATATACTAGCATAAGTTGCATAATTATATTATTGACCGCTCCTTATAGATGATCTGAAAATTAATACTTTTTATAGTAACCTTCCTAACCGCCCGGGCGATATTAATCATATCATTATACAAGAACGATAAAGTTTTTTTCGGCTGACAATATTATGTATAATCGACTAAACATATCCATTCAATTATTTTGGTATTATCTATACAAGTTTCGGCCAGGGGACAGAACCCAAAGCCTTCCTCACAGGGGCGAACGCTCAACAAATGGCCAAAAGTGAGGCATTGTCAAGGGAGACATTAGGAAAAAGAAAGTTATTTAGAAAGGAGAGAAGAGATAAGGTCCCAAATTTAGTCGCCTCTTACGATCATATACCAAAGTCTTTAAAAATGGCAGTTTCTACTCCTGCTTAACGCTCAGCAAATTAGGAGTGGGACGACTGGTTCGCCCGTTGTCAGTATAATGTGACCGGGTGGGGCGTCCTGCTGGGTGTCTTCGGCAGTATGTTTCAGTGAGGTAGCACTATAAAGTCGGCATCAGTTCCGCGCTATTACAAGAAGACAAACACGAACATATCGCAGCCTCCCAAAATAAACACACATACACTACACGCATGCATCTTGCACACAGGGGAGGCCGTCCTTAAATGACCTTAGCTGTTAATAGGACGTTAAACAAAATCAAACAAACAAACAAAAAATCTATACAAGTTAAAGTAAACGCTTTTTATCTGATGGAAGCTGAAACCCAAACAATGCATTATATAACTGATACAGTGTTGCAACGCGGACATCAAAAGGTGGCGCACCCTTGTTTTTAAAACTAATACATTGTCCGTCGACACTCACAGTGACCAATAGTAAAACTAAATTGAAATGTACTTTAAAAAAAAAAATGAAATTATTTACATCTGGTATCAGGGCTTTCTAACTGTTTAGTTCAGCTATGGCTGTAGAAACAAGCGGAGTGGATATTCTATCCACAAATCTAATTACTGCCGACGTGCTTGATATTGACAAAACCCTATGGAAAGCCCTGAAAGCTACAGGGAATGGCGATTGTCTTTACAACAGCGTTTCCATTTTAATGAAAGGTTAGTAGTTGTCTTCCTTTTATGCTGAGGTATTCTTTAAACAGGCGCAGACATAAATTTTATTTGGTTTTAATCTTTAAGTTAACTTCATGCACAATAACTTTTTTTCTAAAGTTTTAACAGCCCTCCTCCCTACCCGTCTTACAAAAACTAGACTTATACAGTTAATATATATAGGATAGACGGCCCCTTCTCTAACCTATCCCCTCTTCTACTCTTTACTCCATACTTTATCCCTTCTACTCATTTTCCTTTCTGTTCTTCGTCTGCTAGATAACTGAACTATTCGGTAGTGAAGCGGACGTAAAACCTATCAATCAATCAATCAATCAACGTTATCTCCACACGAGAGGTCAGTCACAGAGAGTAACACACATAAATTGTTCAAATGTGCATTTGTGTGCACCACATTAAAATATAAACTGTGATTTGTCGTATAATGTAATATAAAGTATGATTACTTAGACATCCCCGACAGTGCGGTGACACCCCTATAAGTTTTCTGATTAAATTTTAATGCCTGAAAGTCTAAAAAATGTACATTTTACTTTCAGTATTAGAAAGAGGATACAATCAAAATCGTTACGGCGTCAACAAGTCGTGTTCAAAAAGAACACGCCTACAAACCGAACGGTTGTTTCAGCGTGTCACTCACTGTATCTGGCTCGTCGATTGGTTGATAGAACGTTTGAGGTCGGTGTCGTC
>NW_018403774.1:110537-135798 GCF_002113885.1 Mizuhopecten yessoensis | reverse complement strand
ATTCAATTGTTACTAGAGTCTTTAATTCAATTGTTACTAGAGTCTTAGATTCAATTGTTCCTAGAGTCTTTAATTCCATTGTTACTAGAGTCTCTAATTCAATTGTTACTAGAGTCTTTAATTCCATTGTTAATAGAGTCTTAGATTCAATTGTTACTAGAGTCTTAGATTCAATTTTTCCTAGAGTCTTTAATTCCGTTGTTACAATTCAATTGTTACTAGAGTCTTAGATTCAATTTTTCCTAGAGTCTTTAATTCCGTTGTTACAATTCAATTGTTACTAGAGTCTTTAGTTCTATTGTTACTAGAGTCTTAGATTCAATTTTTCCTAGAGTCTTTAATTCCGTTGTTACAATTCAATTGTTACTAGAGTCTTAGATTCAATTGTTCCTAGAGGCTTTTATTCCATTGTAACTAGAGTGTTTAATTCAATTGTTCCTAGAGTCTTTAATTCCATTGTTAATAGAGTCTTAGATTCAATTGTTACTAGAGTCTTAGATTCAATTGCTACTAGAGTCTTAAATTCCATTGTTACTAGAGTCTCTAATTCAATTGTTACTAGAGTGTTTATTTCAATTGTTACTTGAGTCTTTAATTCAATTGTTAGTAGAGTCTTTAATTCTATTGTTACTAGAGTCTTAGATTCAATTGCTACTAGAGTCTTAAATTCCATTGTTACTAGAGTCTCTAATTCAATTGTTACTAGAGTCTTAGATTCAATTTTTCCTAGAGTCTTTAATTCCGTTGTTACTAGAGTCTTTAATTCTATTGTTACTAGAGTCTTAGATTCAATTTTTCCTAGAGTCTTTAATTCCGTTGTTACTAGAGTCTTTAATTCCATTGTAACTAGAGTGTTTAATTCAATTGTTCCTAGAGTCTTTAATTCAATTGTTACTAGAGAGTCTGTAATTCAATTGTTACTAGAGTCTTTAATTCAATTGTAACTAGAGTCTTAATTCCAATTGTTACCAGAGTCTTTGATTCAATTGTTACTAGAGTCTTTAATTCCATTGTTAATAGAGTCTTAGATTCAATTGTTCCTAGAGTCTTTAATTCAATTGTTCCTAGAGTCTTTAATTCAATTGTAACTAGAGTCTTAATTCCAATTGTTCCTAGAGTCTTTGATTCAATTGTTACTAGAGTCTTAGATTCAATTGTTACTAGAGTGTTTAATTCAATTGTTAGTAGAGTCTTTAATTCTATTGTTACTAGAGTCTTAGATTCAATTTTTCCTAGAGTCTTTAATTCCGTTGTTACTAGAGTCTTTAATTCCATTGTTAATAGAGTCTTAGATTCAATTGTTCCTAGAGGCTTTTATTCCATTGTAACTAGAGTGTTTAATTCAATTGTTAGTTGAGTCTTTAATTCAATTGTTACTAGAGGCTTAGATTCAATTGTTCCTAGAGTCTTTAATTCAATTGTAACTAGAGTCTTAATTCCAATTGTTACCAGAGTCTTTGATTCAATTGTTACTAGAGTCTTAGATTCAATTGTTCCTAGAGTCTTTAATTCAATTGTAACTAGAGTCTTAATTCCAATTGTTCCTAGAGTCTTTGATTCAATTGTTACTAGAGTCTTTAGTTCTATTGTTACTAGAGTCTTAGATTCAATTGTTCCGAGAGTCTTTAATTCCATTGTTAATAGAGTCTTAGATTCAATTGTTACTAGAGTCTTTAGTTCTATTGTTACTAGAGTCTTAGATTCAATTGTTCCGAGAGTCTTTAATTCCATTGTTCCTAGAGTGTTTAATTCCATTGTTACTAGAGTCTTTAATTCAATTGTAACTAGAGTCTTAATTCCAATTGTTACTAGAGTCTTTGATTCAATTGTTACTAGAGTCTTTAGTTCTATTGTTACTAGAGTCTTAGATTCAATTGTTCCTAGAGTCTTTAATTCCATTGTTACTAGAGTGTTTAATTCAATTGTTACTTGAGTCTTTAATTCAATTGTTACTAGAGTCTTTAATTCTATTGTTACTAGAGTCTTAGATTCAATTGTTCCTAGAGTCTTTAATTCCATTGTTACTAGAGGGTTTAATTCCATTGTTACTAGAGTCTTTAATTCAATTATTACTAGAGTCTTAGATTCAATTGTTACTAGAGTCTTTAATCCCATTGTTACTAGAGTGTTTAATTTAATTGTTACCTGAGTGTTTAATTCAATTGTTACTAGAGTCTTTAATTCAATTGTTACTAGAGTCTTAGATTCGATTGTAACTAGAGTCTTTAATTCAATTGTTACTAGAGTATTAGATTCAATTGTTACTAGAGTCTTAAATTCAATTGTTACTAGAGCCTTACTAGAGTCTTTAATTCTATTGTTACTAGAGTCTTAGATTCAATTGTTACTAGAGTCTTATATTCAATTGCTACTAGCATCTTAGATTCAATTGTTACTAGAGTCTTAGATTCAATTGTTTACTAGAGTCTTCAATTCAATTGTTACTAGAGTCTTTAATTCAATTGTTACTAGAGTCTTTAATTCCATTGTTAATAGAGTCTTAGATTCAATTGTTACTAGAGTCTTTAATTCAATTGTTACTAGAGTGTTTATTTCAATTGTTACTTGAGTCTTTAATTCAATTGTTACTAGAGTCTTAAATTCAATTGTTACTAGAGTCTTAGATTCAATTGTTACTAGAGTCTTAAATTCCATTGTTACTAGAGTCTTTAATCCCATTGTTACGACTCTTTAATTCTATTGTTACTAGAGTCTTAGATTCAATTTTTCCTAGAGTCTTTAATTCCGTTGTTACTAGAGTCTTTAATTCTATTGTTACTAGAGTCTTAGATTCAATTGTTACTTGAGTCTTTAATTCCATTGTTACTAGAGTCTGTAATTCAATTGTTACTAGAGTCTTAGATTCAATTGTTAATAGAGTCTTTAATTCAATTGTTACTAGAGTCTTTAATTCAACTGTTACTTGTGTTGCTTATTTTTTATTTTACTATTTATTCTATATAGAAAGTTAAAATAAGAGTTTTATGCATCATTCTGTCCTTCAACGGGATTGAGAGGTAATATAAACAATGAAAAAAACCTTGAAAACAGGATAGTTGTATCCAAACACGTACATGTATAATTGGATTCACGGAGTAATGGAACTCGCCCATCCCCTTAAATTTTTCTCTCTCTTGCCAGCATGCGAAGGAGAAACAAATCGACACAGGATTTTTTATTCTCATTTTACGTTGTATAAACCGATCCATCAACACGAAACAAAACACTGACTGCTTGTGTTAAAACAATGAAATGATCCATCAAAACCAAAACAATGGGCAGATATTTCCTTTCCCAACGGGCCTTATCGATTTGTGACATGACAGAATATATTTTGGTTCGGCATTTCATGCAAAAAAGCAAAAGAAAAGTTGTCGGTGAGAGTTCACCTTCTATTATTACTAGGAGCGAACATATCAATCAAACAAGACGATTAAAAATATCAAAAAGTCAACAGCATCAATCTTCATATCACACAAAGACACATTTCTCAATGCGATTATGATGGCAACCATAACACATGCCCAGTCTTCATCAACTACCATTTCTGGGAACCCCTTTGTTGCTGTCTGTCATCAGTCGACATCTCGCACGGAAATCGTGATATTCGGAGCAAGCAATACGACATAATACTGTAGGTTGTGGAAATCTGGATGTTACAATAAGAAAGAGAAGGTTCAAGATTGGGGAATCGACATCGTCACGCTTATCTTACAGCTTAGTATTAAGCCATCCGTGTCATATCGTAAGAAAATATCAAAGAAAGCAGCTGTAGTAGGAAAGTATGATATCCAGTTGAAGAGGGTATATACGATGACGTTTTCAAAAACATTTTTGCTATATAGAGGTAACAAATCGTCCGTTATCTGAAAGTCAACAGACCAAAATTGAACGCGAAAAAAAAAATGTTTCTGGAAAATGTTTATGAAAATAAAAATGAAATACGTTAGGTTCGAAAAAGGATAAAACAATTTTATATTACTTTCATTGTTTTCTGGTCGTTGTACACATCTTCCAATCTTCACTAAACTACATGAACTGAATTAGCACGCTCACTTCGCGTTAGGCTAACTATTTTCCACCCTTTTGTTTTGAAACCTAGTCGCTAAATAGGCAACATGATCGTGCGTTCGTCTGCCTTGTAGTTTTCTGATACATAGATAAGTACATGTATGTCAAAGATGATAAAGAATATGCACTACAATACTAAATTATTTATTATGTCAGGTAGAATAAAAGCATGAAGCACTATACCTGTCCATTATTTAAACAAAAACTGTTAATCCTTTACTTCTTTGCCTGGTGTTATTCACCCATCAGAAATGGCATATGCATGATATCAACTAACGAATGTATCACATTGCACTGAGAGTAAAATTACCTGAAATGTGCTTATGATCTAATTTCAAGACCTATATCCCTTTTTTATTTATTTAAATCTCTCGCATCTGTTAATTATAAGTTTTTATACTTTATGCAAACAGAGGAGACCACTGGTCATGACCGGAAGTGACCGGAAGTGATCGGAAGTGACCGGATCATACCAGATTTGACTGATAATTTCACCATGAATATAAGTGAGTTACAGAATCGTACATATGAATAAGAGAAAAACGCTTCTGAGGTGTTACACAGCAAGGGCCGGTATTGTTGCATACAAATATGATGTGTCCAATTTAAGCTAGAAGTCATCAGAATTTCTTCATTAAAAGAGTGGATGCAAGGCCACGCACCGAGAAGGAACGTATTGACTTTATCTTTTCCCTATTTACGTGAATAAGCGAGACATGAAATCGAGCACTGCGAATATACTATGGTTAGCTCGAACGAAATATTAGACTGTTGTTTATTGATGTGAAGGAATCTAAGACAATATTACAAAAACAGTTGTTTTCATGGAGTTTCTGACAGCGTGAAACCGTGTCAATGTAGTTTGAAGTCTAGGAATTATTCAAGAAAATTGTGAAGAAGGATTCAATCATCTTCGCAAATAAGGACAAAACCGTAGAAGTTTTGTTGACAATATTTTCGATTTTCTCATTAATACAAAAAATTTCACCGCGGACACCTGCTTTACCTTTTTAAGCACACAATTGCGAGTTCATTACACAATATTAACACTGTATGAGACTAACTGAGATATATCGACGTTTCTTAAACTTCGTACTAACATTTTATTTAAAGTTAAATATCGTGATATCTGTATTTGGTACCTAAATGATATGCAAACATATCGAATCCCTATAAAGCATTAAGTCATTGACATTTGCTTCCACTGAAGTGTTTACAAAACCGTGATTTAAACTTTAACTCATTCACCCCTGAAAACACATTTGAACTCTTCCTATACAAAAGTTGGAATAGTTCATTGAGAAAATTCAGGGGTGAATGAGTAAAGTAGATAAAAACTATGGCAAAATACCAAGTGTTACGGATGGATTTTCTTTGGCTTCATCAACGACACCTATCACCTTGTAAATCTGGGTCTAATCAAAGTGATGTCACATCCTCAAAGCGAGAACTAGGGTAGTGACAATGACAAACGCATGTCAATGAGATTATGATGACGATCATAAAACATGTCCAGTCTTCATCAAGTACCATTTTGGGAACCCTCTGTTGTATGGTTGTCTGTCAGCAGTCGACATCTCGCATAGGAATCGTGATATTCGGAGCAAACACTTGAATACCGAATCAACTGCGACACGTAACGCCGTAGGTTGTGGAAAGCTGGATGTTACAATAAAAAAGAGAAAGTTCACTATAGGAAAACCGATATCGTGACGCTTATCGTACGGTTTCGTATTGATCCATCAGTGTTGGTCATATCGTATGTTAATATCAAAGAAAGCGGATGAAGCAGCAAAGTTTAATTTTCGGTTGAAGATCGACATTTTCAATGCAATTCTTGTTATACAGAGATATCAAATCGTCGACATAGCTGAATGTGAAATTGCAGAGTTTCTTATGTTTTTTAGTAACAAAAATAAAGGACTTGGTAGAAAAGAAATGAAAAGAAAAGAAACCTGTTGCATATTTTTGTTTTTTTGCCACATAATATCCATGTTTCATCGATAATATGGTGCAGATAAGATTTTACTGATAGCTAGTCACTGGTTGTACATAGTAACTTAAATATGCTTAAATAATCTGATCTCCAAAGAGGAAATGTTTCCAGTAAACATTAAAAATTAAACAATCGATGGTATCAGATTTTTTTGTAATGTAGTCTGGGTTGTTTCTAGCCTTTTTATAGCTAAACGAAACTATGGAGACACGACTTTTTGTCGCCAGGTTTGACACCTTCACATATGGCTTTTGTACAAAAGGTTTCTATTTCACAGACTCGGATTCTGAGGTGCCGACTTACAACCATACAAGATCAGAATGTTTTCGGGTTTTGTATTGAGAACTACATCCTTTCTGTTTGAAATAGAAGCTTCGTAGACTTGGTTATTGATATCTATTCTGTCGCTGAACGAATTTGACGTCAATGATTACAGAGAATTCCATCAAGTCAAGTCGCTTGTTTACCTGTTCCGTTTATATGTATGTAAACAAAGGGTAGTGACCATCATCTCCACAATGCATGATATTCTGTTGATTAATTTCAGGAGATTCTCAATTGGTTACATAAATAGGAGTTGTAAATGTTCTTGCTTAGAGGTAATAGAATCTATAATATTTATCATACATGAAGGCTCTTTCATGAGGCCGTCACGCGGAGATGGGATGCATCTCGAATTGTCTAACCCTTTGAGAGGATCACATCCCGGAGACACACGTTGTTGTGGACCGCATTATATGGCGAGGTTTGTTGTCTAATATGGTCCCCCATGAACACGTCTAGTGTCTGTTCGGAGGCTGCCATTCTCCACACGGCTTGTTAAGATCAGATACCATAGAGTATTTCTAAGGATGTTCGTTTTACTCGTTATGCATCTTCAACTTTCAACGTTTTTATTTACATTTTAGCTGCCATTCATTGTGATATACATAACTGGCCTGGAGGTCAAACAAGATAGTCTGTGATCAGTTTACAGAGGTTGGACGTAGCGCTGGGAACTCAGGGAAAATTGCTAAGAGAATTTTCAAAAGAATATAATTCACCTGACGATGCCATGTTTTATCCAACCTTTTATAGATTAAATAGCAGGACAAAGATTGAACATATTGGTACAAATAACAACCAATAAAGTGTGACAGAAATACACTGTTCGTTGTGTGTTAATTCATTGTCGAGAATGTTCGACGCAAAGCCAGGCGAACATGTTTATCGAACATGTACTTACAATAAGTGGTAAATCTTGTAGCCTTAAGAATGAATACTAATGGTGTTTTCCTATATATATATAACTTCCGAAAACGCATGATACATCCACAAAAGACTTCATGCTGCTGAACATCGCGTATCATTTGACGTTTGTCTAAACGTAAACGTCGACTGTCTTGTTTAATAAGTGGAACGGAAAACCATGTATGTTTTGCATTTTGAACATAACCAATATTTCATCAGCAGCAAAGGCAGAATACTAACCCTGACGAAACTTTTATCATGAGACACACAGTCCTTCGTTTACTCACAACAACATGTGATTTGCATTCTCTATTGAACCATAGTATATTTCTTTCGCTGAAAATCATAATTTGGGACTGTTTCCGTGTATATTCTTAATTCAGATATAGGTGACATATTGTAATGACTTAACTGTACACACATTTATTGATTTAAAAGTATTTTATGCAAAGACTTATCCGATTTGGGTCCTGCCTCCTTAATTGTTCTTTTCTGCCAATAACCGCCTCTTCTTGTTAAAAGTTCAATATAGGTGACCGACCTGCTCCTAATCCAAAAGAAGCCATTAATGTCTCTTGGATCTAATATTGTTCAACTATTTCTTAGCTTAACGACAAATTATCGGAAATCGTTTGACTATCTGTTTCTAACAATTGTGAAATTAAACCCCAAAACTACATATATAGGGATTCAATATGACTGACCGATGAAGCACAACTCTATTGGTAATTTTGCAAATTAAAAAAAACCCAAAAAACGTAAAAAAAAATGCCTAAGCGACTTCTGAGTCTAATAATGCTTTGAACAACAGGAGACGGGTTACTAGGAAGACAGTGGGTATTAACAATCCGATTACTATGATAACCTCTCTTGACCTTGATGAAATAGACGATGACCCGCATGACATACATATACACTTTGTAACACATTATAACAATATCTACAAATTCAACCTAATGTCTGGTCAGACAAGGGTACACTTTTTACTGGTATATACCTAGTCAACCAACGCTCTAACATCACGGATGAACGTAAGACACACGTGATTGCACCAGTAAGACTTGGTAATAAATACTGTATACGTGTACCAAAGATGAATTAAACTGCGTTACAGTTGTTTGTCCTTCTAGGACTGATCGGGGATGCTAGGGTATAAATAAAACGGAACCTTATAATTATGTGACATAATTTAATGCATTTTTTTTCACTGTAAAGTTCACCTGAATCATACAGAAATATCTACACAAAAACCTCCGGAAAATGTGGGGTTTTCATTAAAAAATATATAATAAAATTTACTTATTAGACGATTTTAAGTATGATATGTACATCTTGTAAAACATTAGGTATAAGAAATCTAAAGACCGGTGCATTGGAATCATGTTATAGAATACAAACTGTAAATCAATTCTGGATAAATATCATTCCCAAATTTAAGATATCCGCTTTTGTTGCATTTTTAAAAATAGCAAATACAAGCTGACCTAAACAGCAATATGATATTTCGACTAATTGATTAAAAAATAATGTCTGTATTCGTTCTCTTACATGAACAATATCGCTTTCATACAATGAAATTAATCAGCCTTCAAAGACGACCGGCAGGGATGATTGGGAACTATTTTTAAGTCCAAATCAAACTATGTGCCCATTTATGCAACTTAGATTTCAAAAATCACTCTAGAAAATATTTTAAAGCTTCTTACATTATTTTCTACGTGTACAATACTTAGTAGAAACGCCATTTTGAAATAAGGAATGAAGTCAGGATTGTTATAACCTTGTATTAAGCATTAGTCTATCATTTTGAACAACAACAAATGTGTAAAATTTCTTGATCCTTGTCTGAATATTTAATATTTTAGCAAATATTACCACCATGAACATGATAACATAAACTAAGTTTTAAGGGAATTAAAGTTAAAAACAATCTTTGTTATTGAGATGAACCAAACAGGTTTCCCCAGGAGCACAGAGTGGTGGGATTTGAAAATGTTCATCTTGAATTCACTGCATTGATCTTGGAAAAGTATTTTCGACATTTTCAGTGACTCGTTCATGCGCAAAAGATAATATTAACTGTTTTTAAATTATTCAGAAGTGAGTATTTTGATCGATTTCGACTTTATTCCATATCAGCCCTGCTGGAAAACTTGGAAGGTTGATACTTTTCTTGCGCGTGAAAGCAACAAAAGTCTTAAAATGAAATTAATTACCAATACGATAGTCATAAATCAATATAACTGTAGAAGTTAGCTAATGGTCAGTCACCGCCTTTTCTATCATTAAAATGCTTAATTAATCTTCAATATATCTTCAACTTGAGACTGTTTTAAAGCAATGCTGATTGTTCAATATTTTTGCAATGCAATGATCCTGATGTAACTTTTGGCAAATCGTAATTTAATGTGTTTTGCTATACCTTTAATATCCTATATTTAATATTTCACAAGAGGTAGATAATACACTTCAAGATTGGGCAAACAAGTGATAACATTATTTTCTTGGTCCTAAAAGGGGTGAATAAATCCCAAGGTTGATTTTGGTCGAATGTTTCCTTCCGTTAATTATAGATAATCATAGAAAAAATGGAAATAAATCAATTATGTCGCAATTTGTTTAAAGCTTGGGCAGCTTTATGAGACATGATGACTGGACTCGTTGTGATTGAAAATAAATCTGATAACATTTAACCTTCCTGTAATAAATAAAAAAAAACCCATTGCAATTCTAAAACTGATCAGGGACTGCAGACAGAACTAACGCCGAGTTTACCTTGTGAGTTGTGGTAACGATCGATGTGGCCACCTGAACTCCAGACAAAACATCATGGATCCACGACAAAATACTGTATAAATTAGTAACGAGCTGGGGACACGGTGTTCCATGTCATACTTCAACATGTTTATATCCTTAATCTAAGTTTATTTTCACCAAATATTGAATTATTTCCAACAAGGGTTCAAATTGTTCTTTATGCATAGATTGTAAAAGCAAAATCTCATTTTTTCGACTGTGTTGTAAATCAATTATAATCGAGATGATATTATATTGCGGGAGGTAAACTGAGATGGCTGTAGACTATTAACGGGGTACAGGATCAGCGAACCAATGTAAACTGAGATGGCTGTAGACTATTAACGGGGTACAGGATCAGCGAACCAATGTAAACTGAGATGGCTGTAGACTATTAACGGGGTACAGGATCAGCGAACCAATGTAAACTGAGATGGCTGTAGACTATTAACGGGGTACAGGATCAGCGAACCAATGTAAACTGAGATGGCTGTAGACTATTAACGGGGTACAGGATCAGCGAACCAATGTAAACTGAGATGGCTGTAGACTATTAACGGGGTACAGGATCAGCGAACCAATGTAAACTGAGATGGCTGTAGACTATTAACGGGGTACAGGATCAGCGAACCAATGTAAACTGAGATGGCTGTAGACTATTAACGGGGTACAGGATCAGCGAACCAATGTAAACTGAGATGGCTGTAGACTATTAACGGGGTACAGGATCAGCGAACCAATGTAAACTGAGATGGCTGTAGACTATTAACGGGGTACAGGATCAGCGAACCAATGTAAACTGAGATGGCTGTAGACTATTAACGGGGTACAGGATCAGCGAACCAATGTAAACTGAGATGGCTGTAGACTATTAACGGGGTACAGGATCAGCGAACCAATGTAAACTGAGATGGCTGTAGACTATTAACGGGGTACAGGATCAGCGAACCAATGTAAACTGAGATGGCTGTAGACTATTAACGGGGTACAGGATCAGCGAACCAAGGTAAACTGAGATGGCTGTAGACTATTAACGGGGTACAGGATCAGCGAACCAATGTAAACTGAGATGGCTGTAGACTATTAACGGGGTACAGGATCAGCGAACCAAGGTAAACTGAGATGGCTGTAGACTATCAACGGGGTTCAGGATCAGCGAACCAATGCCAAAATCTGTAACTCAGTTTTGGAAACTGGTTTTTTTCCGGCATTGTTATAACTTTGATAAATACTTTCTGAAAAGAAAACCATACCTTGCGGGATTTTTATGACAAATATTAAAGATGACATAACAGTCTAAATCAGCAACAGTGTTCAAGTGTAACAATTGAGCGGGGCTCGACCTGGGGCCCGTATTCAGGAAACTGTTCTCATGCTTAAGCACGGATTTTGTGCTCTAGTCTAATTTGTTGTTTTGGTTATACATGTAAATTAATACAAAGCTCATATTTTGTCATTGATTTGGAAAATAATTGAAGAGATTTAAAGCTGAATTCCCTTTCAATGTTCACATTTGACCTTTTTATCGTTTGACATGATTTAAGCAAGTGACAAGAAAGTTGGTTTGAACACAGAATTCATGCTTTGAGCATCAGAACAGTTTCATGAATACGGCCCTGGATTCGAATTTGACTTCAACGTATTGCACTATCGCTCTAACCGTCTGAACTGACTTGACAACGGAAGAACTCTTCCCATTAATAAAACCGAGGAAAAGAATGACCTTTCGAAATTAAAGTAGATAAGCTTTTATCTGATGAAATATAGATGACTTACATAGGCGTACGAATGTCATTGTCGAGGCATACAGTGACTTTATAATACTATTGATGTACACTAAGACGTGGGAATGGTACGGATCGGTGTTATTGGCGGTGGTCTTGTTCATTAGGGAGCATTCATTGCGGAGGAAAAACTCTGTTGATTTGTTGTAATCCGGTAAAAAATGTGTTAGAAATGTCACACCAGAGGGCCGACCTACTTATATGTACAGTTCTCCTCTCGGGAGACGGAGATTTACATCTCGTTAGTGACGTGGGACTAAAATACCCAGCACGTGGACCAATTAAATAGATAAATGAGGAGTTTATTGGTATAATTGACACACATAACGCTGGGGTTGTGGGTCTGAGGTCCCCCTCCCCGCCGTGGAAGTATTGGTATCCATTAGGACGTACAGGATCACAGGTCGTGTAGGCGTGGCATCTCCGCGGGGAAATCATACACAAATATAGAATCTAGTGTTGACGTCAGACAAGAAATGTGTGTCCGTGACGTCAGACAAGAAATGTGTGTCCGTGACAATTAATCATTAAGGAAACTGCTTCAAAGGTGATAATAATAGACGACATTAAAAATAGCATAGCAATAGTTTGTATTTATATTGTTCTATACTCCCTGCTGATTTTACACGGAATGTATGGTTCTGTACTCCCTGCTGATTTTACACGGAATGTATGGTTCTGTACCCGCTGCTGATTTTACACGGAATGTATGGTTCTGTACTTCCATGGGGAGCATACAGCCGGTGCTGCAATTTCGACGCTCACATCTAGCATTCAACAATTCTAGCACTGCCTAACCACGTACTCATTTGCAGCTGAGTAGACTGGAACAAGCGGAGTAGAGTATCTTGCTCAAAGATACAACATAGTGCTGTGACGTGAATAGAACCCGCCACCCTTCGGCCACGAGCCCGGCGTCCTAACACTAGACTACCGTGCCTCCTTATCACACCATCCATTGCGTGTTTCCTTATGGACATTTGAACACACGTGGAAACAATAGGAGATTGGCCTTCTGTTCAGTTTGCTGTCGATCAATCCCTATTGCCATTAAACGTTTTTCATCTTTTAAAATGTTAGGGAAAATAATGTCTGATTGATAATTCATGAGTGGCATATTGATGGCTTGTTCTAATGTGTCTTTTTATCTGTATAACGATGTAACGAAATAGTATATTTTTTCATGACACTTGACCCGAGGCGTTTCGCCTATCGATAGGGAGCGTATAAACACTGCATCAGATAGGTTACAGGTAGGGTGTAGATCTACATGTAGCCCCCTTCCCTGTTATGTCAGTATCGAGTCATACAAATGACTCAGCTGATGTTCCCCTCGTCTCTGTTCGTTTTCTGAGTTTTCCTGATTTTCATTGCTTCTTTAATTTCTCTCGTTTTTGTGTGTTGTTCCCATTCTACTATCTTGACATTGTCCCTATCGACGATGTGATTTTGGGAGTTTACGTTATCTGTTAATGCCGATTTATTATACTGGGGGGCGGATGTTTTGCGTGTGGTTCTGGTAAATGTGATGTTGCTCATTTTCTCTACTTCCTTTTGATGTACCTTCAGACGTGTACCAAATATCTTTGCATGGAATTTTATATACAACTCCTATTTTGTCTAAAATGTCAGTCTTGTCTTTTGGGTGCACCGGTAACTGTCTGAGGGGGGTTAATGGTCTCATCGGGGTTCTGAAATGGTGTTTCCTCATCACCCGGGCAAACGCCTCAGACATCCCTTCACGAAGGGTATAGTGACCGATCCATTGCCTTTTGTTTGGCTCTCATTACTTTTCTTTGGCTCGGATTCCTATTTTCTTTTCTTTTACAGCTCTTTTCACTTTGTTGGTTGGTCAGTTGGGGTAGCCACAACGGATGAGTGCGTCTTTTATGTGCTGTTCTTCCCTGCGTCTATCGTCCTGCTCTATGATGATGTTATTGCATGTGTCGAGTGTAGTGGATTTTGGGAATTGAAAGCCAAATATTGATTAGTGTGTGTCGCTTTGCGGTTCATTAATAGTTTGATGGTGCCGTTTTCTTTGCGGACAATGGGCGTGTCCAGGAATAGTATGGTTCCGTCCTTTTTCTCCCCGAGTGACATAAGAAATATACATTTTCTCCACATCGTTGTACAGATAAAAAAAAATAAAAAAATCTCTCACCCAGTCATAGCTTGACAAAGGGACTAGTCGGTCTTGAAACGTTGCGACACGTTTAATACAAACATTGTTTGTGTAGAAAGTAAAACTTTGATATCACATATTTCCAATCTGATGAATATAATCGAAGACATTTCTAGCTTTGTAGACTTTTATATAGAACACTTCAGGCTTTGTATATTATTTTATAGAACACTTCCAGCTTTGTATATTATTTTATAGAACAATTTTTAGCTTTGTAAAGTATTATATAGAACATATCCAGCTTTGTAGAGAACTATGAAGGACATGTGCTCTGAATGTTATGAATCAGGGAAATTAAAGTTTTTTATGGACTTCAGGGTATAGTAAGGTATTGAACGCCTATTTCCAAGGTGAAGCTGAGGGGAAAAGGCATCGTTGAGGTTAACCAGCAACTTGCTATATCCTACAAAGTCATTTTTCAGCTGTAAACTTATGCTAAATGTCTCATGATGTTGTTCATTTTGGCGATGTGAAACAACAGAGATAACAACCGTACACTCTAGCTCGTTATTTAAATATGCATTTACATATAAAATAGACCACACCATAGTTGACTTTCTATTTACCTGGTATGATAACCTGTTGAAACATTTACACGTTTCTTTCTTTGTAACATGTAACTAGACTTTCTTTGTTTTGGATTGCTTGTTAGTATCAGGACATAGTTAAAAAATGTTTGTTTACTCATTTTTGAACAAATACATGTGTGTAGGTAGACGATATATATGGCAAATTTTTATTATGAAAGAAAGCAAAAAAACAACAGACTTCCAAATTATAAGCAATATCGTGATTCACACACCACACCGTCGATGATAAAAACAAACCTTCTCCATTCCATACTCCATCATTATATATGTTATATATGTCGATCGCGATCCAAGCGGTTAAAGAGGTTGAACTAGAGTTGTTCGTTTATGAATTAAGTTCGGATTTAGTAATCTGATGATGCTTTCAAGCGAGCCTTGACAAAGCCTTGCAATGCCTGCACAAACAATTGCAGGACCGCCAGGATTTATACCCGAAAATGTTACGTTTAAAAACAGACAACCCGGTTGAACTGGATACGCGGAAAGAGCGTAGTGACATTTATCAGTCGTTGTTTGGATATCTCACTCTGGTGCAAGGAGGTACGTTTTCTCCAGGGTAGTTATATCTGTAGTGACTGTTAGCTTCTCTAGTGAAATAAATGATGTAATTGGTGACAATTACTGACATTATCATTATAGTCGCAGTTAAGAAATACCTTTGTACGTCTTAGTAAACTGGCGCTTAACAGAGGATTTCTGTCTCTCTAACGTCCATCGCAGACGTCCTTTTTGTTTCAATGGACGTGAATGGCCACTATTCTCAGAAGACTGCTAATGTTCTGTATGTGATCGAATGTGACAAGGGTTATTAACATTAGCTAGGTTCAAAGTAGCAACGTACATATATACAATGTTGCCGATCAGGCAGAGGATAATCCCCCGAGAATGAAAATATTATACTCGTTGTTTATTGTACTCAAATCATGCAGATAACACTTGTGTTTTTATTATGTAAATTGTAAATGAGGAACAAACAACAGGTTGTTAGTCCATATAGTTTACCTGTTCTCAGTATTCCAAAAATGCAACGACTAGAAAGAGCAAAACTCGGTCTGTGTTAGTTCTATGGTCCAACTGTTAAGTCAGATCAATATTCTGTTTGTCGTACTATCCGGTCCTATCTCCGCTAACCCTTTTGTTCTGCTATCCTGACGTGTTTTAGAAATTCCATTTATAATATAAAGAAATAAAAAAATATCTTAGAACTAGTGAACTCAAGCGATGTTACAATAGGTCAAATATCTAAAAACTAGTTAAGGTCAGTGAGTTAAGAGCTATTAACACATGACTTCGTTTGATAAGCTGCAGTTGCTAACAAAACAGTCCTCCACGAATCCCTAAAATGTGTGATGAAGCTCTGGTGAAGAACCCAGTTAGACCTGTGTTTGAACGTTGTTTGATACAATAGCATTCGGAATAGTTTCTTTCAAATGTCATATTGAGTTTTCACCATATTAGATACCTTATTAATAAGAAATATGTAAGTGTTATTGATGAGAATGCAGCAAATGCGTAAACGAACTATGGGACTGAAATCTTCGTTGCTTTCAAATAGGTAAAAGGCTTCTTTTCATAAATCCAAACATATTGATCATCCTCGAAATTCCAGGGGCTACATACATTCAATCGCGTTCTCTATGACAAAATTTGAGGCACAAATTAATGTTACATGCAGCTTTTTGATTGATTTCAGGTAAAAACAACAACAAAAAACCAACAACTTACCAATTGCTAGATACTTGCCTTTTGAAGATTACAGAGGGGCCACACCCGATTTCATAGTCAGCCAATTTTACCATTACGCTGCCTTGCGAATTTTGTTGTTGTACATGTACATCAAAGAACCATATAAGTGTACTTGTATCAACAAGATAGCCCGCACTGAGCCTTTGACTGTCATGAAATAAACCATGGCTGAGGAGAACGTAGGTGAGCGTTATTTCTCTGAGGATGCATATAAAAATGCACTTATACTATTTTTTTAAATTTATATCACTGGATTATATATCATTATTAGAATATTCTCTATACAAAATGTTTTTACCATCCAATACCATCGTTTGTATACTTGAAAACAGCGAAAATGGAAGGTGAATTAAAAACTCTTTTGAATGTTTACAAATATCTGATGGTAAATGAAAATAACATATTCCTTAAACATGTGTCAAACCTTTCTGTGTAGGTCAGATGTGACTCTAATGCGCATACTTGATAAGTTTAATGTTTACAACAATTATGAAATACTTGTTTTTCAGCTTATATCTATCCCTCGTATTGGTCTGGATGGAAGCCTCTGCAGGTGGTCTACATGTGGGTGGAAACCAGAATACCCGGAGAAAAACCAACGTGGTCGGGAAGGCGACCCCATGCATTTTCACGAAGACCGATCGTCTTGGTGAAAGGCGAAAGCGCTAGCCACTGCGCTGCTATACATCACAGTAACACATTTACAGCGGGTAATTCTAGATCTTAGCTTAACGAGTTTTTTTATTTTGTTAATAGCACCATAACAAGTACTGTTATCTTCAGTACATGCACTGTAAACTTGGTTCTAGACCAACTAAAGTAGTTACAAAACAAGATCAAATGAGTGAACCTTGAAGATATCAATATTTTAGCAAAAGTGCGGGCTGCTAGGTAGCTGGTTGCAATTGTGGGGTTTCCTTATAGATGTCTTTTTTGATAACGCGACACTGCGCTGACGTCATAGCCAGAAGCGAGACAGTTACCGACTTAATACATGGTTATAAATAGCAGAAAACAGTTTCGAATTACATACATATAAAAACATATTTGTTATTGATTATGTACTGAATAAAGTTTAGGTCCGGGTAAACGGTGGTTGTGACCATAAGTAACAAAGACAGAGTGCCTATGTAGGCATCACAACCACGACACAAAAGATTGTAAAGATGATATCCTCATCAAAGTAGACCTCTATGTAACAAAGTGCCTGCTGATGCTTAACGGTTTGTTTCTTTTAAATGGAGCCGAGCATTATTTTAATTGTCATTAAGAAGTATGTTAAAAATATGCAATACACCAAGTTTTGACTTAATATTGAAATTTTCAATTTATTTTAGTATGTGTTAAATTTTCATCATTTCCCAACTTTGTGGTAATATTGATCAATTACATCAGCAAGCATTGTTCCTACATATGACCTACTAATGGTCGAAGTAAAGTCAAACCGTTGTACATCACACTGTGTATATATAGTATATTAGGAATTAACGAGGGCTTGCTTCCAAGCAACGTGAAGGGACGTCCTTAGAGACTGATGATATCTGGATGTCGTGGTAGTGGACAAAGGCTCAGTGTAGCAACTTATAACCAGACAATAGAGAGTCTTTCGTGGTGAAAAGTGATGATAGGACAAAATTGACGTTATATACAGGACAAAACAACCGTTGATGGTACTTACACCTTTAGCTGAACTAATTTTGTTTCTAATATGTAATTCCCGCAGGCACTGACAAATAACATTACCTGTTCTAACTGTTCAAAATACAATTACCATAATCACAATGAATATTTAAAGTTGAGTGTCCAGTCTCCGTCCGTATACCCTGTGATCAGGTCTACGGTAGTCCAGTTGCCATGCTTCGAAGTCCTGCCTCCATATTGCCCTCCTATCAAGCCCTACGATGATCCGGTTGTCCTGTTACGAATTATCTACGGAGTAGTGAATTCAGGTTATTATTACAAAAGGACAGATATCTAAGACCTAGTGAGTTCAGGACAATGTTATAAAAGGTCAGCTCTATAAGACCTAGTGAAAATCAGTAAGTAAAGTGCTAACTCATGCCAGCAGTAGAACAACTCTAATTTCTAATAGCAATTATCTTGTATCAATACCTGTGGTATGGCGAAGCTGTTGTACAGATCAAGAAAGGAACCTTATTTATTTATCATCGATACATATGTATTCGGAATATTATCTTTTAAATATCAAGAGCAGATCATTCTAGCATGCAGCAGAATGGGGTTTATTCATTTTGTCAATAATAAGTTATACAGTACAGAGTAAAATAAAACAATATTGCTACCTATAAGTACATACACCGACAAAAATGGTCTAGCACAATTAAAGACAGATAACGAATATAGTACTATGAGTGAAAAAACAAAAAGACAGGCTGCTAACTACATTTTGTAGCTGGTGTGGGATTTCAATATAGATGCCGTCGAAACAATGTGCCACAATTATCATTGTTTATAACACAGCACTGCGCTGACGTCATAGCCAAATGTCAACCAGGTGATCGACTGAATTTAAAAACAAATGGGATGAAAACAGTTTACATAGATATAACAGGTTGAACAATTTACGAATTATGAAGAAAACTGAAGTTTTATGCGGAAATGTGTACGTAACTGAGGATATAGATCTATTTTGGTCTCTTCAATGTCCTCTTAGCAGACGTTCCCCCTGATGAGACGCCTGATACGGTCGTGCAGTACAGCAGATCAAGGTCGTACCACGTGATCTCCCCTCCGATGTTGTTGTTTATAGAGCTTTTCTCAGTTAAACTGTGAAATGATACGTCACCTGCCTGTGGTTGTGAATTTGACGTTAGTTTGTACCGCGTAATAAACAATGATAATGTTTGGCTACATACTTTTTAACACTAGCTAGTTAACAGGGTTTCTTTCTGTGGAAATTTTCACAATTTTTTGTTTTGTTTCGTAACTTCTTTTAATGGAGCTAGCATTTCATTATCATAAGTACATATACTCATAAATTATAACACCGTTTTCCTTAATTGTGTGTTGTAAAACTGACAGGCTAAATCAATCAACCTTATTTCGCTGTTTTTCAGTATCTTAATTGTTCTCGATTTTGTTATTTTGTCATATTTAATGAGGAAAATGTAAACAGTTTTATGTTTAATTCATTACAGATGGCGATTAATGTTCTATTCCCGGAGGTGGTTTTAAAACATATGGTATAATATGCATAAAATACCGAATATCGGATATCCAACAAGTGAAGAGGGTGTGATTGATTAAGCTTTATATCCCTTTTAGTCAGTTGATTCAGCTTGTGTACTGTTCTACCGAATTACCTCCTCGTGTTCGTAGTGGTCCTATTTTGAAAATATTTTGTTGTTTTAATGTTGTTTGTTAACCGAGGAGAAGACATGAAAACAAAAGTAAAACGTGATAAACTCCGTAGGCGGATTTATGGAGAATAAACCGTTCCTACACCACATGTGGCACCTGTCAATACAGCGACAAACATGTCACCGACGATCTCAGACACAATGGAGGCTTAAAATGGCACTGATGTCAGATCGAGATGATGACCATCAATATGTGTTGCAGCCTGTCAAGCTGAGAGCCTAACACGGTAGCATAAAGGTAAACAGGACGTGTTCAAGTTTCAAGTTTTTATTTCCGAATGCAAATCAATCTGACGGTCGCGTAATAGTAAAATTGACACGCTTTGAAGTTGGGTATCGCTCCTTTGTAATCTTTAAAGGAGAGGTTTTAGTCTAGCGATTGGTCAGGTATGTTTTTTAGCTGAGACGTATCAAATAGCTAGCCGTGTGCCTTCAATTTTGCTATGAAATATTCCAGGCTGCAAAGAGTAACAGTGAGCGTAACCCTTAAGTACCGAGGACAAGTAATGTCACGAGTGTCGTGTAGTGAAGTAGCAAGATGACTATAAGTATATAGTATCATAATGTAGGGTACTGGAACTCTGGACGATAAAGTTAGTAATTAGGTTTCTAGCGATTTAAGATCAGAACAATTTTTTATCTTATTTTTTTTTAAATATCCTCGAGTAATCCTTGAATAAATTAGGTTTAGTGAAAAAGCACACCAAAAAAACACCGATCTGACATAATCATCTGCAAAGCAACACCGATAGTATGTTGAAATATTTTCTACCAAAATCAACAAATATTTCTTCCCAAATTACCGATCGATACATCATCAGTGTGCGATGTTAAGTATTGTGTGTATATCAGCATTTTTTAATTTTCGGTAGAAAACAAAAACAACAAAATTTGCGAAGCATCATTTTCACCGGGTAACTAAGATAAACAGTACATTATACTGTGGATGGGATTTTGACAGAGGCGCTCAAATACCACATGCTGCATAACCTTGAATACCGTCTTGAGACGTGTAGGTTGCAATACTGTAGCATGATACTATACAATATTGTAAGTTATCACTAAATTGTACTGTACTCTATCTCTATACAACACGGTAATCCTTTGGTGTAAATCAAGAGAATCTGACTAGCTACTAGTGTGAAAATCCTATCCTCTAATTCGGTTTAGTTTTGTGGTCGATGACAATACCGATAGTTTCACAAATCTCACTCCAGTCGTAAAGTGTGTCTGTGGTACATACAAGTCTAACTCCAGTCCTTAAGTGTGTCTGTGGTACATACAAGTCTCACTCCAGTCGTAAAGTGTGTATGTGGTACATACAAGTCTCACTCTAGTCGTAAAGTGTGTCTGTGGTACATAAAAAACTCACTCCAGTCGTAAAGTGTGTCTGTGGTACATACAAGTCTCACTCCAGTCGTAAAGTGTGTCTGTGGTACATACAAGTCTCACTCCAGTCGTAAAGTGTGTCTGTGGTACATACAAATCTCACTCCAGTCGTAAAGTGTGTCTGTGGTACATACAAATCTCACTCCAGTCGTAAAGTGTGTCTGTGGTACATACAAGTCTCACTCCAGTCGTAAAGTGTGTCTGTGGTACATACACGTCTCACTCCAGTCGTAAAGTGTGTCTGTAGTACATACAAATCTCACTCCAGTCGTAAAGTGTGTCTGTGGTACATACAAATCTCACTCAAGTCGTAAAGTGTGTCTGTGGTACATACAAATCTCACTCAAGTCGTAAAGTGTGTCTGTGGTACATACAAATCTCACTCAAGTCGTAAAGTGTGTCTGTGGTACATACAAAACTCACTACAGTCGTAAAGTGTGTCTGTGGTACATACAAAACTCACTACAGTCGTAAAGTGTGTCTGTGGTACATACAAATCTCACTCAAGTCGTAAAGTGTGTCTGTGGTACATACAAATCTCACTCAAGTCGTAAAGTGTGTCTGTGGTACATACAAATCTCACTCAAGTCGTAAAGTGTGTCTGTGGTACATACAAATCTCACTCAAGTCGTAAAGTGTGTCTGTGGTACATACAAAACTCACTCCAGTCGTAAAGTGTGTCTGTGGTACATACAAAACTCACTACAGTCGTAAAGTGTGTCTGTGGTACATACAAATCTCACTTCAGTCGTAAAGTGTGTCTGTGGTACATACAAATCTCACTCAAGTCGTAAAGTGTGTCTGTGGTACATACAAAACTCACTACAGTCGTAAAGTGTGTCTGTGGTACATACAAATCTCGCTCCAGTCGTAAAGTGTGTCTGTGGTACATACAAGTATCACTCCAGTCGTAAAGTGTGTCTGTGGTACATACAAATCTCACTCAAGTCGTAAAGTGTGTCTGTGGTACATACAAATCTCACTCAAGTCGTAAAGTGTGTCTGTGGTACATACAAATCTCACTCAAGTCGTAAAGTGTGTCTGTGGTACATACAAAACTCACTACAGTCGTAAAGTGTGTCTGTGGTACATACAAAACTCACTACAGTCGTAAAGTGTGTCTGTGGTACATACAAGTATCACTCCAGTCGTAAAGTGTGTCTGTGGTACATACAAATCTCACTCAAGTCGTAAAGTGTGTCTGTGGTACATACAAATCTCACTCAAGTCGTAAAGTGTGTCTGTGGTACATACAAATCTCACTTCAGTCGTAAAGTGTGTCTGTGGGACATACAAATCTCACTCCAGTCGTAAAGTGTGTCTGTGGTACATAAAAATCTAAAGAGCTTGCCGCATAATCCAATAAAATATATTTACTTCGGACAAAACATTTAAGAATGTAATCGTTGTATCATGATATAGATCTTTTCTTATGGTAAATGGTCGATTTGGATGCATTGATATATCGTATATAGTATTCGAGAAGATTGAAATTCAATAATACAGATTAAGAGTTTTAGATTAAGAAGAATAAGACCCGATAATGGAAAAAAATGCCTTCTCATCGAAGTGAGCTGGCCGAAAGGTTTAGTGCGGTGCCTTATAATAGTGTTAGCTTTCCTTGTGTAATTCGAGTGGCACACAAAAGTCACACAACCCGGCAAACGAAGTACACGCAGAGGTCAGTAATCCAGTCAATACTAGTACTGCATTTAAACATTAATATGTCCAGCGGAGATATATAGCTTACCAAGAAGGAGGTTTCAAGGGATAAAATGTCAATGTATATGTCTAATGATTACTGCTAACCCTACTTTACCAATGTTACGTATCATTATATATCCGCTAACAATAAATGTTCATTAACTTTTGCTGCCAATAAAGACAGGTTCGGAGACAATCTGCGAGACGCAAGGAATTTCACAACTTGGACTGATAAATTTCAAAAATCATGAAATATGGTGGGCCATCCGTCAGATTCCCTGAAATACACCATGCTCTGGTGGTTTGATTCGTTATTGTTTGCACGGACCTGCAAAGTCTTGATCCACACACTAGACGAAGTATATTATGATCCTAAGATTCTCCAGCCCGATATGACCGCCGTGGAAGATTGCCTGAATGTGTGATGTCGTCTTTAATCCTCCGGGAATATTCATATATACTTCACTCAATTAATCTCTGCAGTTTATCCCACGTTTCAGGAATATACAAGTGTAGATGCATTAGGCGGTGAGTAATTCTAGCTCAATAAAAAGGCTTGATTCGTTCGAGTGGAAGGGGAAGTGCGGAGTCGAGAATCCTGTGATCTTCAAAGGATTTCCCTACACAGCCAGTGGCCATTATTGTCGCCCAGGACACCCGATGTAATCCCTACCTTGGCTTTGATTAGGGACCGTCTGTACGTAAGGTGATATTATAGTCAATCAATTACACGTTACGTTCAGATACTTTCAGGAATCACCGGCACTCAAGCATGTGATCGTAAGACGCTGATCATGAGCTAAGGTTTTATAAACTGTTGCGTCAGAATAAGGATGATAACATTTTTTCTCGTGTATCTCATTCTGCATATGATAAGATAATAAAATCGTGTTCAGATTTCAAATGGCAATCATAAAATAAAGAATTAAATATTGACACTATGACACAAAAAAAAAGATAATATGTGATGAAAATTGTCGTGAAGAATACATATTCCTTTCCAATGATTTTTGCAGTTATACAAAAAAATGTACTGATTAGCTATAGCATGGGAATTAAACTCAATGTCGGATTATTTAACGTTGATATAATCGTTGTTAAAGATAAGTTTGATCCTGATGTAAGGGAGGGCGATGTTGAATGAGCCACTCTTCAAGCTTTGTCAGCGTATAATTTAAAAGAGTAAAATTCAAGTCGTTCAAAGGTACGTAAGCGTCCTTTAGTGACCTATTCTATGTGGAGAACTAGTTTTGTGTATGCTCGCATTTATGACGGTCAATGAGCTGTGTATCTGCCTGTGATCAGTTGCCGCAACTATGCAACCAAAACTCAGGGGCAGGTCGTCAGAATGAAAAGTAGTTTCCAGGTTATAAGACATGTAATTTTTCAATTAAATTAGAATAGAGAGGTGCAGTGTAAATTACAAAAAAGATATTGTGAAAAATATATCATTTTAGAATTACAAGTTTAATCATCATGGAATAATCTGCTGATTTTCTGCTTTTTTCCTGTCTGTGATTAAGAAAATAAAACGTAATAACATAGTGTTAAAACACCAGTTTTATGAATATCCTGTGACAACAAGCCGTCCTTCCTGTAACCATGGCAGCCGGTCGATAGTTGAACTACAGTCGGGAAACCCGGCAATTGCGATTACTTTGGCGAAAATGATATTGGTGTCTGGTATTGCTAGACATGTGTTGAATTATCGTTTAAAAAGTAAACGCAATATAATGTATAAGCCGTTGTAAATCACAAAAACACAGATAATGTGTCATCTGAAGCGGAATCCGGCCAGGCTAGCTAGGGTGACGTCAGTGTAGGCTATTAGTACTGCATTTAAACATTAATATATCCAGATATAGCTTACCAAGACGGAGGTTTCAAGGGAAAAAATGCCAATTTCTATTTCTAATAATTTCTTTTAACCCTATTTTGACAATGAGAACAGCTAGGCACCACTGAAACGTTGAGAAGCTTTTTGTCATAAAAAATTGTCGTTTGACACGTTTTCAATGAAATTAAAAAATTATTATAAATAATAATAATAATAATAATAATAATATACAACATTTATATAGCGCCCTATATAATTTATAAAATTACTCTAAGGCGCTTTACAACATATGGATAATAGTAATGGTTATAATTGTGAAAACAAACAACAAAGGCTTGCAATCACTTTCATACATTTAACAAGCAATGTGCACATAATTGAACAAATAAAAGGGTGGTATTTACATGACGTCTTTGCAAAGATTCTAAAATGCAGACGTGAAGAGGTGAGTTTTTATGTCCCTCTTGAACTTGGCCAGGGTATTCGACTTCCTAATAGCAGATGGTAAGCTATTCCACAACGTAGCCGAAACCCTCCCAAAGCATCTGTTTCCGTA
>NW_018403774.1:87897-110452 GCF_002113885.1 Mizuhopecten yessoensis | reverse complement strand
TGCTGCAGTGTTCTGGACCCTCTGCAGACGACTAGTTAGTTTGTCAGATATACCACAGAGCAGGGCGTTACCATAATCCAACCGAGAGGTAACAAGTGAATGCACCAAAATCTTGCATGCATCTGCAGTTAGAAACTGCCGAATACAGCCGATGTTCCTGATCCGGTAGTAACAGGATTTGGCAATAGCGTTCACTTGTTTCTCCATGTTCAGAGAACTGTCAAAGTATACCCCTAGGTTTTTAACAGCTGGAACAATCTCAATAGTTCTGGCACCAACCTTGAGCTGGAGAGCCATTGTTTGCTGACACTTTGGGGAAAAGACGATTAGTTCCGTCTTTTCCTGATTAAGTTTAAGCATGTTGGCGTTCATCCAGATACTGATATCTGTCAGACAAGCTTCCAGACTTTCTGAGACTGTATTCCAACTGTCCTGTTGTTTTATGACCATGTAAATTTGTTTGTCATCGCCATAGCAATGATAACAATTCGTTTACTGAATTGACCAATCCACGCCAGTTGGTCAGAATCCTAGTCCTGAGTGTCAAATGCGCGAAGCCCTATGAAAAGAAAATTGCACAAAGGCATGTAACAGAGCTTAGGGTTGAGAAAAATCTCAATGACATGTTGCATTTAACTGGTCTGTCGTTCATAGATCACAATCAAATGTTTCTATATAGAAATAAGATAATTCCTCGATAATAACTATTATTACCCTTTGAGAAAAATCTAGTAATCTGATTGGTTAAAAACTACAGTGTACCAATCCGCATTCGTAAATCTCGGGGTATACGAAAATCTCAGGGTGTATACTAGAGGATTGTATGTTATGATTAGTTTCTATACGTAATTCATGCTAATTATTATCGTGCAATTTACCACTACTTTGTGGTTCTTTTCAGACCGTGTTCATTGCTGAATACACATATATTAAAGTAAACGGAACAGAGTCCCATGTATGAACACGTTCAGTGATACTGAACTCCACAATGCCAGCTGTAGCCTGCCCTATCACAGACAGCGACTATGTCACGGATGACCTGGATGCCACTATCGTCGCGGCACTCATCAAGGCTCACTCCGCTGTACACATACCCAAACGAGAACACGCTGCTAAAGTTGAGAAAGTTAAGCGACCCACGCTCAGTGCCGCAGGATCTAGCGAGGAGTGGGCATATTTCCAATCTCGGTGGTCGGACTATGTCAGTGCCACGAAAATCACTGGACGCGATAAAGTAATCCAGCTTTTAGAATGCTGTGACGAGCCATTACGGAAAGACTTGACACGATCAGCCGGTGGTAGTCTCGCTGACAAAACAATGGATGAGGTTTTAGCTGCAATTAAAAAGCTCGCGGTACGAGAGGAAAACACTTTGGTTGCAAGAGTGACGCTACACAATTTGCGACAGGATCGTGATGAAACTGTCCGGAGTTACGGTGCTAGACTTAAAGGACAGGCCGGTATATGCAAGTTTTTGTGATAAAGTGCCCCGGGTGTACAGCCGACGTCAATTACACTGACGCTATCATCCGGAAATACAACTTGATCTGCTAGGACACAAAAATCAGGACATGAATCTTGAGGATGTATTTCAATTTGTCGAATCAAAGGAAGCCGGTAAACAGTCAGCTTCTAGACTTTCAGATTCTCATCCAGTTAAGGCTGCCAGCAGCTCGTACCGGAAAAGCAAGGCTGAGAGACCGTCGTCCAAAAACACCTCCAACAAAGCAGAGCAATGTGCATATTGCGGGAAAAAAGGGACACGACAAATATGCTCTTGCTCGCATCCGTAAAACAGAGTGTGCAGCATATGGACACGTATGTGGGCATTGCCATCGCGAACATCATTTTGAAATTGTATGTAGAAGCAAGGAGAAATCCAAAGTGACAGACCGTGATACACTTTGTTCGACGCATTATGCTCTGTTCATGATTCTCTACAACATCACCACTGTACCGTTACTGATTCTGGCATCGAACGCTCAGTCTGCATCGACCACCATGTCTAATCGAACTGACGAATTTCTTGGTCAAACAACGCTCCAAGCCTCAACCATTCGTGAACGTGACGGCTAAAGTTACTGCTGAGGACTACGCCGCCCTAGGCTTCAAACTAACACGAGACACCAGCAACGTCTCAATACAGGCTATGGCTGACACGGGATGTCAGAGTTGCCTTTCTGACTTGAAAGTAATCCGCCGCCATGGTCTACAAGAATCAGAACGCATACCTGTAACGATGCAGATGCACACGGCTACATCCGGTGGTATCAAAATTCTTGGGGCGACCATCCTTCGCTTGATTGGGAAAGACAAGGCAGGAAACACCAAGGAGACCAGACAGATGACACATGTCACACGCTCAACAGAAAAGCTCTTCCTCAGTCGCGAAGCCTGCGATGCATTAGGTATTATCCACGCTTCATTTCCAACCGTCGGAGCTCAAGTCCCTTCAGCTAGCATACATGTAGATGCTACTTTCTCCTTACCGACAAAGCATGCGATTGTCCTACACGTCATCTGCCACCACCGCCTCCGACAAAACTGCCTTCCCCTGCTACAATGGAAAACGTTGGTCACTTAAAAGGTTACCTTCTTGACCACTACAAGTCTAGCACATTCAACACATGTGAACACCAGACTTTACCACACATGAATGGACCTCCCTTGAAGCTCATGGTGGACTACAACGCGAAACCTGTCGCTCACCATACACCTGTACCCGTTCCGATTTACTTACAGGATGCAGTAAAGGCTGGACTAGACCAGGATGTTCGTTTGGGGGTTATTGAACTTGTTCCGGTTGGTGAGCCTGTTACTTGGTGCCATAGAATGGTTATTTGTGCGAAAAAGAATGGTACACCTCGGCGCACCGTTGACTTCCAACCCTTAAATGCACATGCCACTCGCGAGACTCAGCACGCCCCTTCGCCATTCCACCAAGCCCGGTCTATTCCACATGGAAAGAAGAAGACATTATTTGATGCATGGAACGGTTATCACAGTGTACCCATCTGCGAAGAGTACAGACACTTGACCACGTTCATTACTCTTTGGGGAATGTACCGTTACAAAACTGCACCCCAAGGCTACATTGCATCGGGCGACGGATACACCAGGCGCTATGACGAGCTTGTTTCGGACATCCCCAACAAAACCAAATGTGTTGACGATGTTCTTTTATGGTCAGACACTGTTGAAGAAAGCTTCTTTCAGGCAGTCCAGTGGCTTGACATATGCGGCCGTAACAGTATAACGCTGAACCCTGACAAATTTGTATTTGCAGAGGACACACTCGAATTCGCTGGGTTTGAAATAACCAACGATAGTGTACGGCTTTCACAGAAATACCTACGCGCCATCCTGGATTTTCCGACACCCAGGAACATCACAGATGTGCGGTCATGGTTTGGACTAGTCAATCAGGTGTCGTATGCCTTAAGTATGACTGAGAGTATGCTACCTTTTCGTCAGTTGCTCAAACAAGATCAACCGTTTCAGTGGACTGAAGATCTCCAACGACTTTTTGAGGAATCCAAAATTGTCATCGCCAACGAGATTGAGCAGGGTGTACGGATTTTCGTCCCAAGTAAATTGACGTGTCTCGCGACAGACTGGTCAAAGACTGGCATTAGATTTTGGTTGCTACAGAAACACTGCGCTTGTGCTAATGAAAGCCTGCTATGCTGCCGTGATGGTTGGAAAGTTACACTCGTAGGTAGTCGGTTCACACATGCGGCAGAGACGCGTTACGCGCCGGTTGAGGGCGAGGCCCTGGCAGTAGCAGATGCCCTTGATAAAGCTCGACACCTCGTTCTTGGGTGCGACAACTTGATCATAGCTGTTGATCATAAGCCATTGTCGAAGTTATTTGGCGATATATCACTGGAAAACATTCCTAACAACGTAACCTTCGTAACCTCAAGGAGAAAACACTACGATACCGTTTTCGAATGCTTCATGTGCCTGGCATACGACATCGTGCTGCGGATTGTATCTCCCGACATCCTATTGGTGAGCCTGAGAAACTTGTGCTCGAGGACGACATTGCAGCACTGTCATTTTCTGCCGTCGACATCGCCCACTTTGGTCTAATGAGTGGTCTACGCATGCCTTCATCAGGACAAGCATTTGTCGAGGAGCATGTCGTGGCATCAGCCTCCTCAACACTAGATGCGATCAATTTACGATCCGTCACCTGGGAGCGCGTTAGAACCACTACTACCAGCGATGACAACATGCAGGCGTTAATCGCTCTGATAGAGGCCGGTATACCGGGAACCCGTCACGAGCTGCCTAGGCCACTGCAAGAATATTTCCCATTCCGCGACGACCTTCATACGGTTGATGGTGTAGTATTTTATAAAGACAGAATAGTCATTCCACCATCACTCCGGGAGGAAATCCTTGCCTCTCTGCATTCGGCACATCAAGGGGTGACATCTATGACTTCAAGAGCTGACGCGTCAATCTTCTGGCCTGGTATCACGCCTGCCATCGCCTCCCTACACGCAACTTGTAACCACTGCAACCGTATTGCTCCATCTAACCCGAATGCACCACCGATGCCTTTGATAACTCCTGACTATCCATTTCTATGCGTGTGTGCAGAGTTGATCGTTATTCCAACTGGCCAGAGGAGGGGAGGAGAGAGCCTCTGATGGTTCCAATGGTTTAATAGACTGTCTCCGTAGGACATTTGTTACTTTTGGTATCCCTGATGAACTAGCATCAGATGGTGGACCTGAGTTCACTTCGGCGGCCACACGTCGATTTTTCAGGAACTGGGGCGTTCACCATAGACTGTCATCTGTAGCTTTTCCCCATAGTAACTGCCATGCTGAAGTGGGAGTCAAAGCAGTGAAGCGTCTGATCACTGGCAACACAAGTCCCAAATGGCGACTTAAACACCGACGCATTCCAACGCGCTATTCTCCAGTATCGTAACACACCTGACAGAGACACAAAACTATCACCTGCTATGTGCGTGTTCGGTCGCCCTATACGAGACTTCATTCATATACCACCCGGTCGGTACATTCCACGCAATACTTCGCTGGAGACTTTAGCAGCTCGCGAGAAGGCGTTACGGAATCGTCACATGCGAGAAAGTGAACGTTGGTCTGAACACACCAAACGCCTCTTACCTCTTGCAGTTGGAGACCATGTACGCATCCAAAATCAAGTTGGTCCTCACCCCCTTAAATGGGACAAGACTGGAATCATTACCGAAGTTCGCCAGTTTCATCAATATGTAGTTCGGAGTGACGGATCTGGCCGTGTTAGCTTACGCAACAGGAAATTCCTCAGGAAGTATATCCCAGTCGTTACACCATCAGCGCGCTACACAATTGACAATCAAATTGGACTACTAGAAACATACAACGTTCGCATCGGTCATCATCTGATGTTGATCACCCTTCACCACCACTTGGTATTCGAGACATCTTCAGTCGACGTCATCTAGCGTTTGATTCTCCTGCAACCCCAGTGAGCAAAATCACCACACACCCGGCAACGATGCCACCTATCTCAACACATACGCCACAAGCAGTAGTTCCGTCCCCTGCACCGATCCGGACTTCTGGTCGTGCCACAAAGAAACCAGCTTGGCATTCAAATTATGAAATGTCAAAATAACAATTGACTTGTTTCTACTTTTAACATTTCCGAAGTGTTATATCTGTTTTGCAAATTTTCACGGAGACATTTCACATCAGTCTTTGTTCCTAGGACTAATACGAGTGACCCTATTACTCGCGAGTACCAAAGACTTGGGGGAGATAGAGGATTGTATGTTATGATTAGTTTCGTAATTCATGCTAATTATTATCGTGAAATTTACCACTACTTTGTGTGTCTTTTCAGACCGTGTTCATTGCTGAATAAACATATTTTAAAGTAAACGGAACAGAGTCCCATTTATATACGGTCATGTCACGTGATTCTCAGCAGTAATACGGTGAATCACGTGATTTTACAAGGGGTATACGGGTCACGTGTCTTTGTATCTTGCGGCCGGGCAACGGGAGACAACTCGCATTCGTCGTCTGCTTTGCTGTTTACAAAATGGCAAAACGTTTCGCTATTTTATTGTTATTTTTCTTTGTTTTTATTATAAAAGACTCAAAGGGTAATACATTCGTTACACAGATTTTTGGCAGGGTATACGGGATGGTATGACCCTACAGGATTTCGTATTTCCTGAGGCCGACCCCCTTTAGGGTCATCCCATCCCTTATCCCCTGCCAAAATTCCGTGTAATTGATGATATTTACAATTGCCAATGTTTCGGAATCGATAAAGTAAGTGTAGGCAAGTCTGTTTATTTTTCAATAACTTGAGTGTAGAACGTGATCCAGTTCCCATCGCGTATGAATATATGTAAATATGGGCAGACTTCTTTCCGCAAACCTCGTGTCAATGTTTACAAACAAACGCTAGCATTTAGACTACCGTGCGTTCGAGACACCAAGTGATGTCGGGTTCGAGACCAGACAGATCATGTTCATGACTGGTCATAAAAATGAAGCTAGTGTCAGATGCTACAGTCGCGATTGTTCGTCGATACAAAAATGCTCCATCAGCTCCACTGTCTCATCTATGAGTGTCGGCACAGAAACGATGGCTATCGTTTCTAAAAATGTAGGTAAAATTTCTCGTCTTCCAAATGTTACATCAACAGTCACTCACTCGGCAAACGATTTATACACATCATATAGTGTACATGACATCTGTACAAACGTGGTTTGCTTACAAACAGCAATTTCAATAACTGCACATTCAACTGCCACCAGGCCTAGGCTAGTCACTATCGCTTGACGACATGGTAGCACTCTCTATTTCCCGCCTTTGGGCGCATCACTTTTAAAAGTATTTTGCCCCAGTACCTCAATTTCATGCAAATATAAAATTATTTATTCCATTACCTACTAATACAATTATGAAGATAATGATGAAGTTAAATATGGGTATTTTATGTGAATAAAAATATTGAAATGGAGAAACTTTTTCATTTGTTGTCACGAATAAAGTGGGCGGGGTTTAGCTGTCTGTCAACGGCTTTTGCGAATGTCGGTTTCGCACGGATTAACATGACGTCAAAATAATTTTGAACGCTGATTACACAAGGTAAATGCATGTATCCGCCTCTTTAAATCGTTTTATTGTTAAAAGAAAATACTGTAAATATAAAGGTTAACCTTTTATTTTGTTTTGTTTATGAGATAATAAATCCAATGGAGCAGTCGCTAAATTGTTCGTAAACGCGAAACATCGTGCTCCATTGGATTTATTATCTCATAAACTAGACAAAATAAAAGGTTAATCCTTAAATAAACTAGACGTAATAAACATCAGTAGAGTGTTGCAACGTGAATCTCCCACCATTTATTGTGAAATATTACAACATGAACTTTAAACGGATAATGAAGTAACATTTAACATTTGCTAAGTACAATGAGGTAAAGTCAATAAATCAGGGATCGGGGTATTGTACATGTAGTACAGGAAAAATACCTTATTCCTGAGAAAACCTGATAATGTAGACCAATTGAAATATATATGTACATTATATTATCAGAAAGTAATCCTTTTATATAATAATTTAAATTCTGTACAAATCATAATCTTTTTAGTGATCTTAGTTTCCATTGATTCAAATCCAAAATAAAAAGCAAACAAGACCACTAATCTAGGTTTTTACAGTAGTTTGGATAACAATAAACCCACCCTACTGTTTCTAAATAGTAATATATCAAGCTGATGTCACTGTTAATTGGCTACTTTAAAACCTCCATTATGTGTGATATTGATACACTTTTTAGCCAGAGAGTCTTCTACCCGAGGGACCTTTATTTTCACTGAAGAAATTGGACGGTCGTCATCATGACCTTTTTTTCTTTCTATTAAAGCGTCGACATGATTCTGTGTCGACAATACAACGTTCAGTATTACCCGGTTTCACCTCCGTTGCAGGTTTCTGATTTCCTCGTTTCCTGTTGTTGTCTTTCGTTTGTCTTTGATGTCTTCTCGTATCCCGTTGATATATCTTCCATTTTGTTTTGATGTTTCCTAGTTCCTGTTTGTTGTCTCTCCTTTTCCTTTTGGTGTTTTCTCGTTTCTCTTTGGTGACTTAAATTAAACTATATTCTGGTTTAGAGATCTGAAAGGAAACATTTATGGATTGATTCACAAAAGCATTACGAAAAGATGATTGTCTGATATTCATTTCCAGTGAAAAATTTTTTAATATCTGTTTTATAGTAAAAATCGCGCACAGATACAACGGTTGACTTATCTGAGCTGGGTTATAGAAATGTTGGTATAACCGGGATACTGCTTCCCAAATTACCTCAATTTTACCGTCAGGCTTTTGTGTGTAGGGGTTTTGTTGGTGAAGTTTTGATTTAAAAATCCACGGTCCATGTGTTTGTCATAATCTATTGATTTTGACAATGAAATGTTTTTGCGTGTCGACAAAATTGTTCTTGCGTTTTGACCATGTTTTTCCCCTGTGCTAACGATTACTTTGCGTGTTGCCGACATGCTTTTTATTCTTACACGATCGTTTCTTTATGTTGACGATATGATTTTCACGTGATGAATGATATCGTGTTTGCATTTTGACAAAATAGGTATTTGATTTACTAGTGCTAAATAAAAGCCTTAAAATGCTTTGTAGAAAAAAGGCATCTGACTCAAAAAAATATTTTTTTCATATCATTTGTTACGTAGGTTTGATATAAAACAAATAAATAATGAGTGAAGATCAAAAACCGCACGGCAAGGAACACGGTTTCCATACCAGTATTTTAAATCGACAAACTTTCAAGGAGACGGTTAACACGTCAGATACACAACTTAATACAGACGATTAAAGGAAGAAATATAATGATAAAACTAAGACGTATTCAGGAGGATGGAAACATTTTAATAAAGGTGATGGAATGGGGAAATTACGAGTTTACCAATTAAATAATCTTATGCGATGACTAGTATGACTTGAATCCCCAATCAGTGCGCATATAATTGGATTATAAGAAAACGATATATTTACCTAATTCAATTACACCGATTGATGACGTAAATGTACCCAGAGCATGCGTACTAACAGTCTTCTGTTACCTTATGTACTGTTAGGGCCGTGTATAGAGACAGTTTAGAATCGGTTACCATACGGGTCATTAACGTGCAATTGCTAGTCCATATCGCCAGTTCCCGGGGTAATGTCTCCTCACCCGATTACAGTTTAACATAATCAAGGTTTGTGACGTAACCTGCACGTGTAACCCACATGCAGTATACGGTGATCACTTATCTTCATGCCTGGCATCGTGACTGTGGACCAGTCACCTAACCGGAGTTGACATTTCAATATAGAATACATCACTACCGGGTAGGGCTGTATATTAGGTACCGCCTGTCTGGTTCCTTATATTACATTTTGCAATTTAATGTAATTGATATAGATCGGGGCATTATGAAGTTATGTTCTGCTGCCACACAAATTTAGGAAGTTTCTGGCTCGTGGAAATAGCATAATACTGTTTAACGATTTGAAAGGTATATAGGATATAACCGCATAAGGTAAGGCTGCCGGTCGATACTTCCAGTCGTTGTCGTAGTTATCAAACGGAAAGAGAAGTAGGGTGTTCAAGGAATTTAATGCAATATCAGGAGAGTTTATTATGAAACAGAAATAAATTGAAAACAATTGCATGGAAAACTTTTGAAATACGAGTAAGACAACACTACAAATCTTAACAGCAGCAGCTAGCTATACTGTTGTCTACAATAACTGAACAAGCTGAATGTCTAGCTATGAAGTCAAATTTGTTATTCAAATCAAGAGCCTCTTTAGCATACATGAACATCAACACACTGAGAACATCTTGTCTACAGTGAGGCGAAAATGGAAGAACGTAAAAGCTCTAACATGAAGACTGGGCTTGAAGTGTTAGGTGTACAGAACAGGATAAAGGATTGGCTATCTGGTGGAACATGCACGGAAAGCAACAGAGAAACAATAGAGAAAGGAATGATAATAATCACCAAATCAGGAAAGCCTTTCGATAAAGTTCAAAAGAAAGAGTAGGAAAAGAAGGCAGAGACAGGGAAGGGACAGACACATATTGATTAGATAGAAGGAGACCCGGGTAAAACAGGCATTACGATTTTTTTTATTTTCTTATTTGGTCTTAAGTTCCTATACATGGAATTCTAAAAATCTTACTGATACGCATATATAGCCAAGAGCCTAACAATATAAGGCTATATCTATTTATTGAATCTGTGTGGTCGTTTTCATCAGAATTGATAGTGCTTACTTGTTTTGTGTTGGTGTCTTAGCCTTCAAGGTACAATTAATCCGCTTATTTTCCGGTATCGGCAACATATAAAACCTGTGATGGTTAATTATCTCCTGTTCCCCACGTTCTCGCTTGTACACGGGGGCTAACTTGTTCTAGAACGAACAAATCATCTGGTTACATGAAACTTTTAAAAAAGGATATGTGGTGTTATAAAATACAAAACACCATTCTGTGTATACCTAATAGAAGACTGTAGCTTACAAGCTGGAATAAGTAAGGTTATGTTTTGTACAATACACTCGGCGATTATCTCCCCTCTCGAAAACTGTGTAATCAGACTTAAGTTATCTCCCCTCTCAAAGGAATTAAAATAAAAAAAAATGTCCCCGCCGGTTTACAAGTTAATAATAGACGTGGTTATCTCCCCTGTGCAAAGACGTGTAATCATATATCGAGTAACTCCCCTTTGCACTCGGTATACATGTATAAGTGTAATCAGCCATCAAGAAACTCCCCTATACACTATATATTTCTCTTCTGTATAGACAATGGTTGTTCCGAGATAAACTCCTCTCTATAGACTTGTGAAATCAATCCCCCTTCTACACAGTAGTGTTATCAGAGCACCTGCTTGAAACAAAGTTATGAAGTCTCATTATCCGAACAGGAAACCCCGAGACAACTAGCAACTATACGTCTGTCGGGTGTGTGTCTGGTCCGGCTGTCGACTTGTAGTCCAGACACGTCCTGTGTCCATGTTACACGAGTAGTTACTTGGACGTTTTAATCTGTCTCTATAGATTTGAGGTTGGTAGCAGTCTGAATAGATTAGCACCAACCCTACAACAGATCGTGTAGGTGTTTTCTTTCATATTTGTGTCGCTCTCGGCTCTTGCGGAAATAGACATAGGGACAGAGCCTCTTAGGAACAATAGTCGATTTCCGTTTCTAGGCAACCAATGTATAAAGTTTCACTTTTTCCAATTTCTAAAGAAACTACCGGAAGTTAGAACGTGCCTTTTATCCCTGAGGACAGATGTCATCTGGCAATCTGGTTATCATTATGCAAAACACATACTTGTGTCAAAAATGTCGACAGGTGTTAGGTTTTCGTGAGTGTTACCTGATCATCCCCAGAGAGCATAGAGAAAGAGAGGGAGACAGAGATATATACACAGAAAAAGACAGAGAGACAGAGACCAGCTATTAGACTGAGTGATATCTTAGTTTTTTCAGACACTTTACAACGTTACGGATACAAACCTTTGGCTGAAATATTACACAAAGGAACCAAACGTAGCCTACAGTAAAATAGTCACGACGCCAGTTTGTGATTGCCTGATTTGTCCTTATCAACAACCGATTCTGTGTTTAAATGGAAAATAAAAATAAACCCTATTTATAAACGATGTCTGCTGCTCAGTTCTAGTCCGATATTGGAAACGTTTTGATGGATGGGAGAATGGCATTGATGTGTTAATTCATGTTGTTTGTTGTCTTACCTCAAAGCCAGCCTTTGTTCTCAAATAGCCTTAGAAGTAAAATACCGTATAAATTAATGTCTCTGCTTTTAACAGCTCTTAATCAATTTGTGATTTTTTTTCAGAAAGAAATACAAAGCTAAAACGCTTTGTCTAAATATTGTTTTTGAGCGGCCGATCGGCTACACTGACACTTGCGTTGTATATTACAGAACACGCGCTCGCCATCACAGCTGATGGTTTATCACGAGCCAGGAAATATAGTACGTAGCTATAGGCAAATGACGCTTCTATATAAACATTGACCCTTGCGTGTAGCAGACAAACCAACCGTATCACACTCTGGAACAAAAGTCCTCTAGAGAAATTTATTTTTCTCTGTCTGGCTGTTAATCTGTTTTGATTTTCTGAAATCCATTCGAAATTGGAAATGTACTTAATACGTCTAGGGCATAACTTATATTGATGCACTAGATATCTGTATTTGCATGCACAAGAACGTATTGGATCAGGTAGTATTGATCTCCACGATGTTGAGTTGACATGTCCAGGTTTTGTTAGCGTGTTGCTCGACTGTCGCTCCATGACCTTAATAGTGATATATCATCGTAAAACGAAAATCTGTAAAAGTATAGCAGTAGTACAACTACTTTAGGTCTATCACTAACCTATATTCGGTACAACGACTTTAAGTCTATCATTAAACCTATATTCGGTACAACGACTAGAGGTCTTTTACTAAACCTATACTCTTTACAATGACCCGGGGTCTAACAATGCAAAGTAACATTAGTACAATGAGGTAAGGTCAGAAATTTTATAATTATAACCCGTACTCTAAGGATTACTTATGTTATAAATATTATTCGAGTGTTTGACAGTCTTTCAAAGCCTGTATAATCGCTACAATGATCCGGGGTCTAACAATGCAAGGTAACATTAGTACAATGAGGTAAGGTCAAACATTTAAAATTATAATCCGCACTCTAAGGACTAATTATGTTATGGCTGGGTGTTAATATAGTTTTATGTTTAAATTTCTTAGATACCTGTTTTTATGTTTTCATTAACATGTGACACTTAAATAAAGTAAATGATTGATTGATTGATTTGATTGTTATAGATATTATGTAAAGTGCTTGACAGTCTGTCAACGCCTATATGTTATATAAAGGCTTGGGGACGATGCAAAAACGTTTACAATATCAGGAGTATATGTAAGGATGTCTGACACTCCAGCTATTTCCAACAAAGACGTGGTGTTTATATTTTGAGATAAATAACCATTTCAATACATCACCTGAAACATTCCGCATACATTCAAAAGTACAGGAACATATTTGTGCCAAACGTTATTAAAAGTCTTCGATATATCCAACAACGTCAAGACGGAATGTACCTATCTTCTAAAGCTTAAGAAACACTATAAAAAGGTATAATTTACTGTTGAATGAAGGAAACAACATGGCATGAAACCTGACTGGTGCTGTTAAACCAGAGAAATAATAACTAATGAATAACGAACATGATGTCGAGCACAAAACCTTTCCAATAACGGGATAGTCGTCTCTAACTTACAGCACCATGTCTATCTTCTTTTTTATACACAGGCGGCACATCTGCAAGTTTTCTATACTTAAGGTTAATTAAAACAGATAAATAAATTAAAGAAAATCAAAATGAATGAATAAATAAATAAAAATAACGCCAATATATCTGCCTGTAGAAAACATTGGCGTAATATTTATTTGTTTATTCAATCATTTTTATTTTCTTTAATTTATCTTACTGTAAGATGACGTTTTAGTTAGAAGTAGAATATTTCAAGTTGTTAAGTTAAAACGGCAAGTTGTGCAATGTTCCAGTTTCTCTACTTTATTTGGCGATCTGCATGGACTTACTCAATTCTCAAATATTACTAGTATATAGGTGCTTCATGAACCTGCGTCACAAGATGGTTGACTTTGCTGGTAGACTGCCAGTCCTCGAGAATGGCGTTACTTAGCTGGTAGACTGTCAGTCCTCGAGAATGGCGTTACTTTGCTGGTAGCCCGTCAGTCCTCGAGAATGGCGTTATTTTTCTGGTGGTAGACTGTCAGTCCTCGAGAATGGCGTCACTTTGCTGGTAGACTGTCAGTCCTCGAGAATGGCGTTACTTTGGTGGTAGACTATCAGTCCTCGAGAATGGCGTTACTTTTATGGTAGACTGTCAGTCATCGAGAATGGCGTTACTTTGCTGGAAGACTGTCAGTCCTCGAGAATGGCGTTACATTGCTGGTAGACTATCAGTCCTCGATAATGGCGTTACTTTGCTGGTAGATTGTCAGTCCTCGAGAATGGCGTTACATTGCTGGTAGACTATCAGTCCTCGAGAATGGCGTTACTTTTATGGTAGACTGTCAGTCATCGAGAATGGCGTTACTTTGCTGGAAGACTGTCAGTCATCGAGAATGGCGTTACTTTGCTGGAAGACTGTCAGTCCTCGAGAATGGCGTTACATTGCTTGTAGACTATCAGTCCTCGAGAATGGCGTTACTTGCTGGTAGACTGTCAGTCCTCGAGAATGGCGTTACTTTGCTGTTAGACTGTCAGTACTCGAGAATGGCGTTACTTTTCTGGTAGACTGTCAGTCCTCGAGAATGGCGTTACTTTGCTGGTAGACTGTCAGTCCTCGAAAATGGCGTTACTTTGCTGGTAGACTGTCAGTCCTCGAGAACGGCGTTACTTTGGTGGTAGACTGTTAGTCCTAGAGAATGGCGTTACTTTTATGGTAGACTGTCAGTCCTCGCAAATGGCGTTTCTTTGCTGTTAGAATGTTAGTACTCGAGAATGGCGTTACTTTGCTGGTAGACTTTCAGTCCCCGATAATGGCGTTACTTTGATGGTAGACTGTCAGTCCTCGAGAATGGCGTTACTTTGCTGGTAGACTGTCAGTCCTCGAGAAAGGCGTTACTTTGCTGGTAGACTGTCAGTCCTTGGTACTGGCCTTACCTTGCTGGTAGACTGTCAGTCATCGAGAATGGCGTTACTTTGCTGGTAGACTGTCAATCCTCGAGAATGGCGTTACTTTGGTGGTAGATTGTCAGTCCTCGAGAATGGCGTTACTTTGCTTGTAGACTGTCAGTCCTCGAGAATGGCGTTACATTGCTAGTAGACTGTCAGTCCTCGAGAATGGCGTTACTCCCTGGTAGACTGTCAGTCCTTGGTACTGGCGTTACTTTGCTGGTAGCCTGTCAGTCCTCGAGAATGGCGTTACTTTTCTGGTAGACTGTCAGTCCTCGAGAATGGCGTTATTTTGCTTGTAGACTGTCAGTCCTCGAGAATGGCGTTACTTGCTGGTAGACTGTCAGTCCTCGAGAATGGCGTTTCTTTGGGGGTAGACTGTCAGTCCTCGAGAATGGCGTTACTTTGCTTGTAGACTGTCAGTCCTCGAGAATGGCGTTATTTTGCTTGTAGACTGTCAGTCCTCGAGAATGGCGTTACATTGCTAGTAGACTGTCAGTCCTCGAGAATGGCGTTACATTGCTAGTAGACTGTCAGTCCTCGAGAATGGCGTTACTTGCTGGTAGACTGTCAGTCCTTGGTACTGGCGTTACTTTGCTGGTAGCCTGTCAGTCCTCGAGAATGGCGTTACTTTGCTGGTAGCCTGTCAGTCCTCGAGAATGGCGTTACTTTTCTGGTAGACTGTCAGTCCTCGAGAATGGCGTTATTTTGCTTGTAGACTGTCAGTCCTCGAGAATGGCGTTATTTTGCTTGTAGACTGTCAGTCCTCGAGAATGGCGTTACATTGCTAGTAGACTGTCAGTCCTCGAGAATGGCGTTACATTGCTAGTAGACTGTCAGTCCTCGAGAATGGCGTTATTTTGCTTGTAGACTGTCAGTCCTCGAGAATGGCGTTATTTTGCTTGTAGACTGTCAGTCCTCGAGAATGGCGTTTCTTTGGGGGTAGACTGTCAGTCCTCGAGAATGGCGTTTCTTTGGGGGTAGACTGTCAGTCCTCGAGAATGGCGTAACTTTGGTGGTAGACTGTCAGTCCTCGAGAATGGCGTAACTTTGGTGGTAGACTGTCAGTCCTCGAGAATGGCGTTACATTGCTAGTAGACTGTCAGTCCTCGAGAATGGCGTTATTTTGCTTGTAGACTGTCAGTCCTCGAGAATGGCGTTACATTGCTAGTAGACTGTCAGTCCTCGAGAATGGCGTTACATTGCTAGTAGACTGTCAGTCCTCGAGAATGGCGTTACATTGCTAGTAGACTGTCAGTCCTCGAGAATGGCGTTACTTGCTGGTAGACTGTCAGTCCTCGAGAATAGCGTTACTTTGCTGGTAGACTGTCAGTCCTTGGTACTGGCGTTACTTTGCTGGTAGCCTGTCAGTCCTCGAGAATGGCGTTACTTTGCTTGTAGACTGTCAGTCCTCGAGAATGGCGTTACATTGCTGGTAGACTGTCAGTCCTCGAGAATTGCGTAACTGTCAGTCCTCGAGAATGGCGTTACTCCCTGGTAGACTGTCAGTCCTTGGTACTGGCGTTACTTTGCTGGTAGCCTGTCAGTCCTCGAGAATGGCGTTACTTTGGTGGTAGATTGTCAGTCCTCGAGAATGGCGTTACTTTGCTGGTAGACTTCAGTCCTCGAGAATGGCGTTACTTTGCTTGTAGACTGTCAGTCCTCGAGAATGGCGTTTCTTTGGGGGTAGACTGTCAGTCCTCGAGAATGGCGTTACTTGCTGGTAGACTGTCAGTCCTCGAGAATTGCGTAACTGTCAGTCCTCGAGAATGGCGTTACTCCCTGGTAGACTGTCAGTCCTTGGTACTGGCGTTACTTTGCTGGTAGCCTGTCAGTCCTCGAGAATGGCGTTACTTTGGGGGTAGACTGTCAGTCCTCGAGAATGGCTTTACTTTGCTGGTAGACTGTCAGTCCTCGAGCATGGCGTTACTTTGCTGGTAGACTGTCAGTCCTTGGTACTGGCCTTACCTTGCTGGTAGACTGTCAGTCCTCGAGAATGGCGTTACTTTGCTGGTAGACTGTCAGTCCTTGGTATTGGCGTTACTTTGCTGGTAGACTGTCAGTCCTCGAGAATTGCGTAACTTTGCGGGTAGACCGTCAGTCCTCGAGAATGGCGTTACTTTGCTGGTAGACTGTCAGTCCTCGAAAATGGCGTTACTTTGGTGGTAGACTGTCAGTCATCGAGAATGGCGTTACTTTGGGGGTAGACTGTCAGTCCTCGAGAATGGCGTTACTTTGGGGGTAGACTGTCAGTCCTCGGGAATGGCGTTACTTTGCTGGTAGACTGTCAGTCCTCTCGAGAATGGCGTTACTTTGCTTGTAGACTGTCAGTCCTCGAGAATGGCGTTACTTTGTTGGTAGACTGTCAGTCCTCGAGAATGGCGTTACTCCCTGGTAGACTGTCAGTCCTTGGTACTGGCGTTACTTTGCTGGTAGACTGTCAGTCCTCTCGAGAATGGCGTTACTTTGCTTGTAGACTGTCAGTCCTCGAGAATGGCGTTACTTTTCTGGTAGACTGTCAGTCCTCGAGAATAGCGTTACTTTGCTGGTAGACTGTCAGTCCTCGGGAATGGCGTAACTTTGCGGGTAGCCCGTCAGTCCTCGAGAATGGCGTTACTTTGCTGGTAGACTGTCAGACCTCGAGAATGGCGTTACTTTGGTGGTAGACTGTCAGTCATCGAGAATGGCGTTACTTTGGGGGTAGACTGTCAGTCCTCGAGAATGGCGGTACTTTTGGGGTAGACTGTCAGTCCTCCAGAATGGCGTTACTTTGGGGGTAGACTGTCAGTCCTCGAGAATGGCGTTACTTTTGGGGTAGACTGTCAGTCCTCCAGAATGGCGTTACTTTGGGGGTAGACTGTCAGTCCTCCAGAATGGCGTTACTTTGGGGGTAGACTGTCAGTCCTTGAGAATGGCGTTACTTTGCTGGTAGACTGTCAGTCCTCTCGAGAATGGCGTTACTTTGCTTGTAGACTGTCAGTCCTCGAGAATGGCGTTACTTTTGGGGTAGACTGTCAGTCCTCCAGAATGGCGTTACTTTGGGGGTAGACTGTCAGTCCTCCAGAATGGCGTTACTTTGGGGGTAGACTGTCAGTCCTTGAGAATGGCGTTACTTTGCTGGTAGACTGTCAGTCCTCGAGAATGGCGTTATTTTTCTGGTGGTAGACTGTTAGTCCTCGAGAATGGCGGTACTTTGCTGGTAGACTGTCAGTCCTCGAGAATGGCGTTATTTTTCTGGTGGTAGACTGTTAGTCCTCGAGAATCGCGGTACTTTGCTGGTAGACTGTCAGTTCTCGAGAATGGCGTTACTTTGGTGGTAGATTGTCAGTCCTCGAGAATGGCATTACTCTGGTGGTAGACTGTCAGTCCTCGAGAATGGCGTTACTTTGCTGTAAGAATGTATTCTCGCACAGTTTACATGAAATACTTGTTAAAAAACCGTAGCAGCCAAAACTTGTCCATTTTAAACCTGATAAAGCGTTGTAAAGGCATCATTTACGCGTTTGCTACTTCTTACAGATATTACGGAATACGGATTTTCAATGTTTTTACATTTTTGATTAGTACTAATTTGGCAAAAAGGCTCCAAGATTAAATAAAAAAAAAATATGTTTCACTGTCTGCATTGACTTGCCTGTTTTTGTAATAGGTGCTTATTGGATTCGTATTTCTAGTGATGTATAGTTTTTAATCCATGGAGTTATATTCAATAAAGAATAGAATGTAATGTTTTATGTTTGGTTGATGAACAGAATGAATTAGTAGTATTTAGGGTTGACAAACAGTGTCGACAGAGTGTCGGAGTATTAAGTGACAGATAAATCAATTCCTGGTACATTTCCAAGCTCCATTATTTGTAGCGTCAAATTAAGACCCCAACCGAAATTCCCGACTGATTTCCGATTGTCATTTGATGCCTGACGAGAATGGTAATAGTAGAAATCACGACAGTATTCCCACAAATAAAGACTGCTCCACCATTTCGAAAAAAAATTGAAACCATTCGGGAACAGAAGATCGAACGTTGTGTGTTGTTTAAAAGTACAAGAAATGTGATTGAGAATTCGACGGACTTGGCTCAGGATGTTAACGATCACACTACGATACACATTGTCAGAGTTGGTATGAACCAATGGACTTAGAAATGTAAAACAGGCACCTCTGTGAAACTGATAATAATACACTTATGTCACATCTACCTGATCCTATTTTCAGCTGACTTACTACTAATATGTTTGTAACCTCGCGACAGAACTGTAGGTGTTAGTGGTCACGAGGTAGGCCGACGTCATTGAATACAAAGCCTGTGTACAAAACGCAAAGTTTTGATATACATGTATCAACATGCAGATTTTAATCTTTTCAAAACAAATATCAGAATATGACTACATTTCATGTAGCTAACTAAATAAAGCTTGAGATGGTTTAATATATTAAGAGAAAATATTAGAATTAGGGATAGGTTACATTATAGTAGCTAGGTTATCCCAAATTGCTGTCGCCATTCCTAAATTTAAAACGGAAACAAAACAAGGTAAAACATCATAAAAACATGCTTATCTATTGTTTTTATGAAAATATTGATGATATGATTGACCAAGCCTCCTCTATCAATCCAACATCGTATTGTAGATTGATCCAACGTCTGACGGAATCAACACGACAATCTCCAGAAATCGCATCAGTTTTAGATCCTACGAAAGAAACTCCTCGGTTTTATTAAATACATTGAATTTCTAATTATATTACATGACTGGTGTAGATGATACTGATGTAGACACTCCCATTATAGAGGACAGTACAGACGGTATCAGATTACAGCATCAGGAAGTGATGGTCCAGATTGTGTTACATGTAGTCACCGCATGTTCTGAACACTCCTTACCACTTGTAACCCTGAATGTCAATCCTTTAAACATGTTACTTGTTATTGTATGTATCTTAAAGGTTGGAGGTTACAAAGTTACTCCTATATTTACAGAGGGTATTAGTCATGATGCTCCCAACTGCAGCCTGAGACCCCTATTACCTAAAGTATGTGAAGTTGTCGAAATAAAAGGGTAATTTTTAAACAGGATCTCAACCACTTTCAAAAGCATTCCCTATTTAAGAATCAGGATGCATGCTGAGTCACCCAGTTTATAAAAAGTGTTCATAGTGTTTGTTCGTTAGATTTAGAAGAAGACAAAAACGCGGGCTTTCCCCTAATACTCCCACAATAAAACCCCATACGCGTTTCCGCCCGAGCCAACAACAATGATCAGTTTAAGTTGGTGCTTTTTCATAATTGTTGTAAAAAGTCTTGATACGGTTAAGTGCAACCTAAGAGTCTTCTTGCTCCATTGAAGTCACACGGTACATGTGAGTTGAGGTGATTAATTAACGTTAACAATGCGTCTTTCTTGGAGAGCTATTTTCGGAAATAGGTTTCATAAACGCTTGAAGCTCGCAGTGCTCAATTCTATGACTTTTAATATTTATTGATAATGATATTGCTAAGGTTTCGTTAGCCTTCTGCCATTTTAATGACGATTTTTTTATGCTTGCATATAGCTCTTGTCAACTAATCGCTGGAACCTTGAATCGTTCGCTGGCAGCGTTTAATACATGGTGAAGATATATTAAGTAAGATATATTCCAAGTAAAAGTAATGTAATGTCTTATTTTCAGGCTACCGATCTGGATGATTTTGAGTTTGTAAAACAATAAATCTACTAAGAAAACTAAAGCATGAAGTGTCTTATAACAAGAGATGTCCTGTTTAAAATGTCTGTCACATTTGTTTGCCGATAGTTGAGTATGCGTGTGAAGTTTTTGTGCTAGAATTACTGAATGGCTTCATTTACCAGGCTCTTCTCGTTTAACTATGAAACCGGTATAAAAAGTTTTTGATTTTAAATAAATAAAAAAAAAGTAAACAGTGCAGGGTTTTCCTTTGAGCTGTATTGACAAATACCCGGTTAACAGAATAATCCTTACGTTTCGAGAAAACAAGATAGCGTTACGATACACACTGCCAAGTAAGACCCTGTCCTTTCTACCCTATGCACTTCACTCAGGAAATAACCTTTTATTGGAATTATCTTAAAAATTAGATCACAACCTTTTGTAAACATAGTGGATAACCAAGTGTGTTCCTTAGGATCTGCATGTAAAAATTCTTATCACTTCCGTTTAGTTTGTAAACAATACCACTTACAAAGAGGAACCATTTTAAATCAATTACATATACTATATTTGTTATTGCAATATGGACCTTTTAGTTCCTACATATGTATTTTCTGACAACAATGTGAATATTGCAAAATTGTCCAAAAGATCCTTTATAAAATGTCAGATAACCTAATTTCAAATCAACACCAGCTCTGTACATATCCATGGTTTTACCCTGTATTACGTGTTTCATGATTCATAGTTCCTTTTATGCCAGTACCTTATATATATATATACAGTATATGTATGTGTTTTGATTGGACAAGAATTTGATAATGTTGTAAGAACGTGTGCTTATTTTTTTATACTTTCACATGTGTGGCAATAAAATATTCGTTTAAACAAACATCTTGTCAACATTTCTGATGTAAGCAACTTAATTACATGTAGTTCCAATCAAACATGTAGATATATCTTTATTCAAGATGCACGTGATGGTAATATATTTGACTTGGTGTGTATTCTATCATAAATGTAACAAAGCATGCGTTTCAATCCTTTAACAACACTTTTCTACAGACTTGTAGAATATTTGTACAATATCTGTAAATATCAATATATATCTCACAGATTTACTGAATGACTGATAGTGTTCTTGGTCTTAATGACCTTAGTAACTATTCCGAAGACAGCGATACTAATTTAGATATGGACGAGATCGTGGGTTAAACTGACTTATCGTGGACATGTATGACATGCCAACGTACCACTTAGTCCCGGACTTTGTCGATCCTGTATTTCATAAACCTACGATAGGGCTTTCTAGCCTATGAGTTTATGTAATGTATAAGACACCATGGGTGGGGTAGATGATAGAACAATCACCTTTACTAAAGATGGTCGAGGTTCAATTTCCTGATGTGAAAAGGTATGGGGTCACCGTCTGCATGCAGAGAAAAATGACGTACATTTTGAAAAGAGTGTCGAGAAATACATGCAGGACACTATATATAATAGTGAATCTATTTAGGCCAATATTTATAGTGCTATGGGCATGTCTAAGTCTGATCAGGATAGTGTTCAGTTCACGGGATCCGGTGTGTTTCGTCTAGTAATAACGACACAGTAGAGCGTTTACTGTTTCTCTATTAATTGTACTTGACGAAAAATAGTTTAAATAGATGCACTTTTATATAATGTCCTGCATGTATATCTTGACACTCTATTCAAAATGCATATTATTATTCTCTGCTTACAGGTATTATAGAATTACAGGAATACACTCAGGAATGAATTACGGGCATATCTGCCGAGATCTCTTCGGTTGATTTTGTTGGGGAGTAAAGCACTCTCATATGGAAGGGGATCACCGCCATAATTATTTTTTTTATAGAATTAGTTACTTCTGGTTTGGAATCTAATTCTATGTACATTTGTACTATTTCCCTAGTTGATAAGTTATAGAATTAGTTACTTCTGGTTTTGAATCTAATTCTATGTTCATTTGTATTAATTCCCTAGTTGATAAGTGTCTTTTTCCATGCTATGTACATTTGTGTTGTTGCACTCGTTTACAAATCTATTGCGTGTTCATTCCATGCTATG